>NW_022449209.1:0-1666 GCF_009761245.1 Sapajus apella | reverse complement strand
TTTAACTCTGTATGTTCAATACACACCTTGACAATCATTCTGCTACACAGCTCCGTTTTTGTTTTAGAGCCAGATATTTCTCATCACAACATATAGTCCCATTCACTCAGGAATATCCAATCGCAGCTTTTAGAAGAAACGTGTTTCTGACTCGCTGAATCTAAACATAGATGCAACTTCATAAGGTGAACGAACACACAGCAGAGCAGTTTGAAAGAGACGTTTCTCCTGTGGTTCAGACGTGATCTTACCGCTAATTCTTAAGAGCCTGTATATGGTTGGAAATATCTCTTTCCAGATTTTCGAAAGAAAAGGTTTCTGAAGTGCTACATTCACACATCTGTTTATCTCTGTAAGTTGAATATACACCTTCACAATCAGTCTGCTACATAGCTCCGTTTTTGTTTCAGAGCCAGATATTTCTCCTTACAACCTATACTCACATTCACTCAGGAATATCGCAATGCAGCTTTTAGAAGAAACGTGTTTCTAACTCGCTGTATCTAAACATAGTTGCAACTTCCTAAGGTGAACGAACACACAGCAGATCAGTTTGAAAGAGACGTTTTTCCTGTGGTTTAGACGCGATCTTACCGCTAATTCCTATTTGCCTTTATATCGCTGGATATATCTCTTTCCAGATTCTGCAAATAAAGATTATCTGCACTGCTTCATTCACACATCTGTTCAGCTCTGTAAGATGAATATAAACTTTGACAATTATTCTGCTAGATAGCTCCTTTTTTGTTTTAGAGCCAGATATTTCTCCTTACAGCCTATGCTCCCATTGACTCAGGAATATCCAAACGCATCTTTTAGAAGAAATGTGTTTCTAACTCGCTGAATCGAAACATAGATGGATCTAACTAAGGTGAACGAACACACCGCACAGCAGTTTGAAAGACACGTTTCTCCTGTGGTTTTGATGCAATCTTACCGCTAATTCTTATGTTCCTGTGTATGGCTGGAAATATCTCTTTCTAGATTCTCCATGAAAGGGTTTCTGAACTGCTACATTCACACATCTATTTAACTCCGTAAGTTGAATATAAACCTTGACAATCATTCTGCTACATAGCTCCATTTTGGTTCTACAGACTGATGTTTCTCATTACACCTTAAACTCCCATTCACTCAGGAATATCCAAACGCAGCTCAGAAGAAACGGGTTTCTACCTCGGTGAATCTAAACAAAGATGCAACATCTTAAGGTGAATGAACACACAGCAGAGTATTTGAAAGAGATGTTTCTCCTGTGGTTTAGAGGGAAACTTACAGCTAATTCTTATACACCTCTATATGGCTGGGAATATCTCTTTCTAGATTCGCCAAAGAAAGGGTTTCTGAACTGCTCATTCACACATCTGTTTAGTTCTGTAAGTTGAAAACACATCTTGACAATCATTCTGCTGTATTGCTCCATTTTTGTTTTAGAGCCAGATATTTCTCCTTACAACCTATACTAAAATTCACTCAGGAATATCAAAACGCAGCTTTTAGAAGAAACGTTTTTCGAACTCGCTGATCTAAACATTGATGCAACTTCCTAAGGTGAAAGAAAACACACCAGAGCAGTTTGAAAGAGACTTTTCTCCTGAGGTTTATACGCGATCTTACGGCTAATTCTTATGAGCCTGTATATGGCTGGAAATGTCTCTTTCCAGAT
>NW_022449208.1:0-1667 GCF_009761245.1 Sapajus apella | reverse complement strand
ACAAACACAAGCTGACTCATTTCTCTTACACTGAGACTTAGGAGGATTAACCACTCTTGTCTGACTGACACAGTTCTGCTCTGGATATCCTCAGATTTCTGAATGGCAGAAATTCTTGTGAGAGGGCTTCCAGTGAGTCTGGGCTAATGGCCCAATGGTAAGCCAGGCAGGGGAAACTCAGGCTTATTCTAAACAGAAAATGGAACTGCCCTGGTGAATCTCCAGAACCTGAATTACCTTGTCCTGACTAGCTAGCTCTTGGGTAAGAAGAAGGAGAATAATGTTGTACTACAGAATCACATTTTACAGGTAGGCATAGTTGTGATTACGCTCTGGATATACTGTGGTCTTGGTTTATCACTCCGAAGATGCCTTTTTACACCTGCAGATTTTGCCATCAGATTCGGTTTACACCTGGAGCCTCTCACATAGCTATAGCAGGTCACTGGATAAAAGCTGAAAAGCTCAAAGAGCCACGTTCTAAAAAAGAACTTTAGAATTTTACTGTTGACATCTCACAATGCAGAAAAGGCCTCTTGTTGGTTTTCAGTACATTTTTAATTCTACGTCTGGCCCTGTTTTGTAATATCAGGCAGAGGCCAGAACTTCTGTGCAGATTCTGGGTGGGATCAACCAGGCTCTGCATTCTTGGGTGTTACAGCAAATGGAGTACAATCAAATGAGAAAGCCCCTCTTACAGCTGCTCTAGTACATTCTAAGTGATATGTCTACCTAAAAGAAAAAGCTGAGTCAACATGAATATGAGTAGACAATGTATTTGGGCCAAACTTGAGGACTGTAACTTGGCAGCAAAGATTTAAGTTGCCTGGAATCTATACTTTAATTAGCAGTAGTTACTAGTGAATTTGCAAAGATAAAAAAAGAAGGACAGAGAATGGGCTGATACAAAAATTCTTATTTACAGAAATAATATTAATTATTGATTGGATATATACTGTCGAGATTTAGGGTTTGGGTTATGGGGTCCAGTATGACATTAGTAGATTAATTTATAGCTACTAATGGCAACAGGGAACAGCTTTAAGAGATATAGTTCAAAGGTGCAAAACAAGACAAAATTGTGCTCTCATTTTAATGTCTGAGTCTGAAAACAAAAAGAATTTGCATTTCTCAAATAAAAGGTTTTTTCCCCCCAAATGTCAAGATTCAGAATTTAGGTCTGCAGGTTTAGGTCCTGGATTGCTGGAATAGCAACAGATGTTACCTGCATCTTTTTGGGCATTTTAGTGAGAGGAAATTTTGGGGCCTTTTAGCAAGAGGAGAAGGGGAAAGTCGAGATTCTCATGTCATCTCGTTACTCTGACTGGGTTTCTGGGCTGGCCTCATGGTCTATGAATCAGTTTCAGGTATGAAACACAAGAGTCACTGAAAGAGGTAAAATGATTGATTGCTGCCCTGTGAAGTTTGTAAAAATCTGATCTAGCCTCTCTAGAAGTGACTGTAGGAGATTACAGATAGCAAATATGCAGAGAAACAATTCTGCCTGCGTATTCAGGGTACAGCATGCACTCTGCAGCACAATTATGAGTTTACTGGAATGCAGAGCGGGAAAGTCCTTGCTAAAGTTAAGCTTGGATGGCACCTTAAATGTTTATATCGTTTCTGATGATTCTAGACAGTATTTGGATAGCATAATTAAAAGAAAA
>NW_022449207.1:430-1667 GCF_009761245.1 Sapajus apella | reverse complement strand
TTATTATTATTTTTTTGAGACAGAGTCTCCTCTCTGTCACCCAGAATGGAATGCAGTGGCGTGATCTTGGTTCACTGCAACCTCCACCTCGCAGGTTCAAGCAATTCTCCTGCCTCAGCCTTCCAAGCAGCTGGGACTGTAGGCACGTGCCACCATGCCTGGGTACAAAAATGAGTTTATTTTATTAAGCCACCCAAGACGGGGTAAAACCCCGCCTCTACTAAAAAGCGCAAAAATTAGCCAAGTGTGGTGGCGGGTGCCTGTAATCCCTGCTACTCAGGAGGCTAAGGCAGAAGAATTGCTTCAATCCAGGAAGCAGAGGCTGCAGTGAGCTGAGATTGCATCGCTGCACTCCAGCCTGGGTGACAGAGCAAGACTCTGTCTCAAAAAAATAAAAAGAAAGAAAATTTTAAAAATGAATTAAAAAGTGCATGTGATATTACACCATGGTACCCTCAAATTCTGAGAGCTTGAAAATATCATTCTTCATAATCTATACTTTAACAAATACTTTAGATTTAGTGACCTGTTAAATAAGTTTATATTTTGAGATACCAGCATTTAATATCTTTGTTAAAGTTAGGTGCCTGAGCTGGGCATGGTGGCTCATGCCTGTAATTTCAGCACTTTGGAAGGCCTAGGCAGAAGGATCAGTTGAGGCCAGGAGCTCGAGACCCGCTTGGGCAACATAACAAGATCCTAACTCTATTAGGAAAAAAAAAAAACAAAGAAAAAACCAGATATGGTGGCTCATGCTTATAATCCCAGCACTTTGGGAGGCTGGCAGATCATCTGAGGTCAGGAGTTCAAGACCAGCCTGGCCAACATGGTGAAACCCCGTCTCTACTAAAAAAAAAAAAAAAAACCAGCCGGGTGCAGTGGCGCGAGCCTGTAATCCTAGCTACTCAGGTGGCTGAGGCAGGAGAATCACTTGAATCTGAGGCAGAGGTTGCAGTGAGCCAAGATCATGCCACTGCACTCCAACCTGAGCAACAACAGTGAAACTCCATATCAAAAAAAGAAAAAAAAAAGAAGGAAAAAAAAATTAGCTGCATGTGGTGGTGTCTGCCTGAAGTCTCAGCTACTTCGGAGGCTGAGGAGGGAGGATCAAGGCTTCAGTGAGCAATAATTGCAACCCTGTACACCAGCCTGAGTGACAGAGAGAGCTCTTGTCTCAAACAAAAACAAAAACATAAAGTCAGATGCTTAGGCCGGGCGCGGTGGCTCAAGCCTGTAA
>NW_022449207.1:0-330 GCF_009761245.1 Sapajus apella | reverse complement strand
CGAGGTCAAGAGATCGAGACCATCCTGGTCAATATGGTGAAACCCCATCTCTACTAAAAATACAAAACATTAGCTGGGCATGGTGGTGCGTGCCTGTAATCCCAGCTACTCAGGAGGCTGAGGCAGGAGAATTGCCTGGACCCAGGAGATGGAGGTTGCGGTGAGCTGAGATCGCGCCATTGCACCCCAGCCTGGGTAACAAGAGAGAAACTCCGTCTCCAAAAAAATAAAAAATAAAAATAATAGAAAAATTTACATTATCTTTCATTAAACCCAGTCTTAGTTAGCAACACTTCAGAAGCAAGTATAGGGGAAGCAGCTGCTTCTGTT
>NW_022449206.1:0-1667 GCF_009761245.1 Sapajus apella | reverse complement strand
GTCTCAATCTCTTGACTTCCTGAGCCACCATGCCTGGCCTGATTTTTTATTTCTACCAGGTACAGCCAATAAAAAGAAATATCACACCACTATCTCCTGTCACTCAAACAATTCAAAAGAACAGAATCTCTCACAATAAATTTTATTTTTTATTTTTTTGAGATGGAATCTTACTCCGTCATCAGGCTGGGGTGCGGTGGCATGATCTTGGCTCACTGCAACCTCTGCCTCCTTGGTTTGAGGGATTCTCCTGCCTCAGCCTCCTGAGTAGTTGGTACTACAGGCATGCACCACCATGCCCAGCTACTTTTTGTATTTGTAGTTGAGATGGGGTTTCACCATGTTGGCCAGGATGGTCTTGATCTCTTGACCTCATGATCTGCCCACTTCAGCCTCCCAGAGTGCTGGGATTACAGGCATGAGCCACTCCACCTGGCCAGAATAAAAGATCTTTAAATGTAATCATTTAGTTATATTAAAAAGTTTACTTTCAGACCAGCCTGGCTAACATGGTAAAACCGTCTCTCTACTAAAAATATAAAATTAGCTGGGTATGGTGGCATGCACCTGTAATTCCAGCTACTCCAAAGGCTGAGGCAGGAGAATCACTTGAACCCAGGAGGCAAAGGTTGCAGTAAGCGGAGATGGTACCATTGCACTTCAGCTGGACTATAAGAGTCAAACTCTATCTCAAAAAAAAAAAAAAATTTGTGTCCTTATTTTTCCCCATTTTCCCATAAATCAATGAAAATTCTGCTGCAAACTTACACCAGCCTGCCAGCTAATGTTAAGTTCGCTCTCCCTGCCCCGTTGGTTTGGTATACTGAACTCAGATCTAAGGGATCTGGGGAGGCTTCCAGCTCTCCCAGTTCTTAGACTTTTGGCCTTATCTTCATGTTGCCTCAATTTCTTATGTTAAACAGATTTTTACACCTACTTAGGGCCTGGCTCACACCTGTAATGCCAACACTTTCAGAGGCTGACACCTGGCAGATCTCTTGAGCTCAGGAATTTCAGACCAGCCTCTGCAACAGAGCAAAACCCTGTCTCTACAAAAAATATAAAAATCAACCAGGCATGGTAGTATATGCCTTTAGTTCCAGCTTCTTGGGAGGCTGAGGTGTGAGGATCAGTTGAGCCTGGGAGGCTGAGGTCATTGTGGAGTGAGCCATGATGGTGCCACTGCACTCCAGCTTGGGTGGTAGAGAGAGATTCTGTCTGAAAAAAGAAATCTACTTTGCCAGATGAATGTTCAGATGAAAAGTGATTACATATATGTTCCTGAAATAAAGTCTGTCCTCAGTTATAACTGTTACCATTGATTGGAGATGTTACTTTTTTTTCTTCAGTGTTTGATAAATGCCTTTTAAGTATAGTACGTTTCTTGTGTATAGTCACTTATATGTTTAAATGTTAATTGTTTTAATGTATTTTATTGCTGACTTCATGGCATAGTATAAAGATGTGTTCATTTAAAACACTTTTGAAGTTGTGCAAGAGAAACTAATATTGAGAATATTCTTTTTTTTTTTTTTGATATTGAGTCTTGCTCTGTCACCCAGGCTGGAGTGCAGTGGTGTGATCTCGGCTCACTGGAAACTTCACATCCCAGGTTCAAGCGATTCTCCTGCCTCAGCCTCCCAAGTAGCTGGGATTACAGGCACCCA
>NW_022449205.1:0-1667 GCF_009761245.1 Sapajus apella | reverse complement strand
AAAGGTTCCATAGCTCCCATCCATGACCGGTGAATAGGAATCAGGTACCAGGCGTGGTGGCTCACGCCTGGAATCCCAGCACTTTGGGAGGCTGAGCTGGGTGGATCACTAGGTCAGTTCAAGACCAGCCTGGCCAATATGGAGAAACCCCGTCTCTACCAAAAATACAAAAATTAGCTGGGCGTGGTAGCGGGTACCTGTAATTCCATCTACTCAGGAGGCTGGGCAGCAGAATCGCTTGAACCCAGGAGGCAGAGATTGCCGTGAGCTGAGATTGCACCACTGCGCTCCAGCCTGGGTGACAAAACAGCACTCAGGCTAAAAAAAAAATGCTGGACATTGTCCAGGTGCAGTGCAATGGCACACATCTGTAATCCCAACACTTGGGGAGGCTGTGGCAGGCAGATCACTTGAGGTCAGGAGTTCCAGACCAGCCTGACCGACATGGTGAAAGCCCATCTCTACTAAAAATATGAAAATTAGCTGGGTGTGGTGATGGGTGCCTATAATTCCACCTACGCAGAGTGCTGAGGCAGGAGAATTGCATTAACCTGGGAGGCGGAGTTTGCAATGAGCCGAGATCGCGCCACTGTACTCCAGCCTGGGCCACAGAGCGAGACTTCATCTCAAAAAAGAAAACAAGTTGGGTGTGGTGGTGTGTGGTCTCAGCTACTCAGGAGGCTGAGGTGTGCAGATCAGTTGAGCCCAGGAATTTGAGGCTTCAGGGAGCTATGGTGGAGCCACTGCACTCCAGCCTGGGTGACAAAATGAGACCCCTATTTCTAAAAAACTAATTTAAAAAATTAACAAAATAAGAGAGACAATAGGATAGTATTCATCACCAATAATAGATCAATCACATCACCCACTGAATCTTGCCAACATGATCAAACTCTAATCTAATGGGGTGAGCATAAATCTGGCTGCAAATATGCCACAAATACAAAAGACAGAGAATGGGTTCACCTGCACCAGGGAAATCCAGATCTTGAGAAATGCTACAGGCCCAACAGTGTGGACTCTTCCAAAATCCATAGAAAGGAAAAGGGATAGGCCAGGCAAGGTGGCTCAGGCCTGTAATCCCAGCACATTGGGAGGCCAAGGTGGGCAGATCACAAGGTCAGGAGTTTGAGACCAGCCTGACCAACATGGAGAAACCCCATCTCTACCAAAAATACAAAAATTAGCCAGGTGTGGTAGCACATGCCTGTAATTCCAGCTATTCAGGAGGCTGAAGCAAGAGAATCACTTGAACCTGGGAGTTGGAGGTTGCAGTGGACTGACATTGTGCCATTGCACTCTGGCCTGGGTGACAGAGCAAGAGTCTGCCTCCAAAAAAAAAAAAAAAAGGAAAAGGGATAGAGCAGAAACTTGTAGATTGTGTCTTTTTTTAAATTTTAGTTTTTGGCCGGGCACGGTTGTTCACACCTGTGATCCCAATCTTTACACTTTGAGAGACTGAGGTGTCAGATCACCTGAGGTCAGGAGTTTGAGGACAGCCAGGCCAACATGGTGAAACCCCACTTCCATTAAAAGTACAAAAATTAGCTGGGCATGGTCCCATGTGCCTGTAATCTCAGCTACTTGGGAGGATGAGAGAGAAGAATGGCTTGAACCCAGGAGGTGAAGGTTGTGGTGAGCTGAGATCACACCACTGCACTGCAGCC
>NW_022449204.1:0-1667 GCF_009761245.1 Sapajus apella | reverse complement strand
TCACTGGGCAGTGAGCATTTTCAAAATTTTATCTCTGTGAGAATGAACCATGAATACTTAAGAAAGGGAAAGTAGGAACAGAGAGTATGGCAAAGCATAACTTGCTCTGTTCCTACTTTCCCTTTCTAAAGTATTCATGATTCATTCTCACAGAGATAAAATTTTGAAAATGCTCACTGCCCAGTGACAGGGCTCTCAGAAGAGATGCAGAGTCTATTTTACATTCACTGGTTGGCTTTGTAAAACAGACCCTACAATGCAAGTCGCTACTAATTCTCAGGTGCCCTCTTTACAAGTGCAATAAATCATAGTTTCTAACAGTGTCTATCCCAGATCAGAGCCACAGAGGCACCTATGTGGCCAAGCCCCACACTCTTTACTTCCTCATGGTTACCTACCGATTATAATTGGCTCATACGAAGGCATCTTCCTCTCTGAGTCTCAAAGTGGTGAGACAACCAAGGTCACTCTGCATTGTGAAAACCTATTCTTATGGGACTTATGTACCACCAATGATCAAGAGCCAATGAGATTATGGACACTTGGTTGCTTACTCCCAAGAAAGGGCCAGCACCATTTACGGCCAGCACTAGCAGGTCCTCACTGAAGGCAGCAGGGAAGAGGCAGCCATGAATATGTATACCCGGGAACAGGATCAACTGAGGCCTGCAAGAAAGCATAAAAGATTGTCCTTTTCAGCCCTTCTTCTCTTCCCAATGCCACGATTACCAATTATGTTTTAATTTTAAGTGGCTAGTATTATATGTGATACATTATGGCTCTGGTATGTGGATGAAGAAATAGGGCATAGCATTTTTGTTTAATTTCAAAGACAATATAAATTGCCAGTGTCAAGAAGTGCTATGTATTGGACTAAAATTTCAAAAATGTGTATGCCAACACACTTGATGCTGTGTTGATGAAAAAGATGTGATGATTCTGACTTTACTGTGAGAGTCTTTCAGCCTTACCAAAATCTCACTTTATAAAGAGTAGAAAAAAATGCATAAAGAGCTAAAGAAAATGTAGGACAAGCTCAGATTCGATTGAGTCAAATACCCATTACTCAAGGGAAACTTTGACATAGTAGTTCCCCATTATCTGCAGGGGATATGGCCCCAGGACCACAGTGGATGACTGAAACTGTGGATGGACAGAACCCTGTCTATATGCACTATGTTTTCTCCTATACATACCTTTGATGAAGTTGAATTTATAAATTAGGCCCAGTAAGAGATTAACCACAATAATAATAAAACAATTCTAACAATATACTCTAATAAAAGTTATGTGAATGTTATGTCTCTGTTTCTCTCTCGCGCGCGCTCTCTGAATATCTTATTGTACTGTATGTACCTCAGGTAGGTGAAACGGCAGAAAGCAAAGCCACTGGTAAGGCAGAACGAAGGCATTTTCCCTGCTCCCCTTCGCTCCAGCCTTGGCGTTAATCCCCAGTTAATTCACCCAGAGGAAGCTGTACTAGCAGAAAATGGACAGCAGATGGCACCAAAGTCAATTTTATCAGGCTTCCCTTTAAAGATGTCTTCCCAGGATACCAACATGCCTTAGTTGACTGGGCTAGATGATATGGGAGGCAGATACTTAAGGGGCTCTGTAGATTTGTGTTCTCCTTTGTTAAACAAGTGTTTTACAAATTGTTTAGAATT
>NW_022449203.1:0-1668 GCF_009761245.1 Sapajus apella | reverse complement strand
CTCCCCAGCTTCCCACCCCCCACCGTCCCTCCCCTATTTCCCCCCAACTGACCCCAGTGTGTAGTGCTCCCCTCCCTGTGTCCGTGTGTTCTCATTGTTCAACACCCGCCTATGAGTGAGAACATGTGGTGTTTGATCTTCTGCTCTTCTGTCAGTTTGCTGAGAATGATGGTTTCCAGGTTCATCCATATCCCTACAAAGGACCCTAACTCATCGTTTTTGATGGCTGCATAATATTCTGTGGTGTATATGTGCCACATTTTCCCTATCCAGTCTATCATCGATGGGCATTTGGGTTGGTTCCAGGTCTTTGCTATTGTAAACAGTGCTGCAATGAACATTCATGTGCACGTGTCCTTATAGTAGAACGATTTGTAATCCTTTGGATATATACCCAGTAATGGGATTGCTGGGTCAAATGGAATTTCTATTTCTATGTCCTTGAGGAATTGCCACACTGTCTTCCACAATGGTTGAACTAATTTACACTCCCACATCCTCTCCAGCATCTGTTGTCTCCAGATTTTTTAATGATCGCCATTCTAACTGGCGTGAGATGGTATCTCACTGTACTTTTGATTTGCATTTCTCTGATGACCAGAGATGATGAGCATTTTTTCATATGTTTGTTGGCCTCACGTATGTCTTCTTTTGTAAAGTGTCTGTTCATATCCTTTGCCCACTTTTGAATGGGCTTGTTAGTTTTTTTCTTGTAAATCTGTTTTAGTTCTTTGTAAATTTTGGATATCAGCCCTTTGTCAGATGGGTAAACTGCAAAAATTTTTTCCCAATCTTTTGGTTGCCGATTCACTCTAATGATTGTTTCTTTTGCTGTGCAGAAGCTGTGGAGTTTGATTAGGTCCCATTTGTCTATTTTGACTTTTGTTGTCAATGCTTTTGGTGTTTTGGTCATGAAGTCCTTGCCTACACCTACGTCCTGAATGGTTTTGCCTAGATTTTCTTCTAGAGTTTTTATGGTGTTAGGTCTTATGTTTAAGTCTTTAATCCATCTGGAGTTAATTTTAGTGTAAGGTGTCAGGAAGGGGTCCAGTTTCTGCTTTCTGCACATGGCTAGCCAGCTTTCCCAACACCATTTATTGAACAGGGAATCCTTTCCCCATTGCTTGTTTTTGACTGGTTTGTCAAAGATCAGATGGTTATTTATAAAATTTTCTAAGTTAAATTGAAGGCCACGTTGTATTTTTTCTCTTGCCTTCTTTTTGTTAAAGCAAATAATGCACACCCACCATTCAGATGATGTTGCTTAGCAGTAATTTTCAGAGTTCCACATTCTCTAATGAATAATTACATAATTCAGTTTGGTTTGGTAGGAATAATAACTCCCCCCAAATATGTGCATAATTGAATCCCCAGACCTGTGAATAGCTGCTTTATAAGACAAAGGTAACCTTAAGATGTGATTAAAGATGTTAAGATAGGTAGATTATCCTGGATTATGTAATCACAGGGACCCTTAAATGCATAAAAGGGAGGCAAGAGAGTCAAAGTTAGATTCTGACCTCCAGAACTAGAAGATAATAAATTCATGTTGTCTTAAGCCATCATGTTTATAATAATCTGTCACATTTCCATATAGAAGCTCTTCTTCTCAAAACAATTAAAAAATTTTTTAAATGAATGCCTTAAAAATTGCCCCCTACCCAAAGC
>NW_022449202.1:751-1668 GCF_009761245.1 Sapajus apella | reverse complement strand
TGTTAGAACCTAACCCAGGAGTAAGCTGTGACTCCATTGCATTCTCCATTAAGAAGAAATAAAATTTACCCAGGCCAAGGAGTCCAAGGCAGATACTGGACACTGCTAGATACTTCAGGGCTAGGCAGCAGCTGCCTCGAGTCAGCAGATAGCTAATAAAGAGGCAGGCACATCCAGGATGGTAGACAGGTTTCAGAGACAAATAACAGTGCGTAGGAACGTACAGCTACTGGGATTTCAGGCTTAAAAACAGATTTCAGAGATGAAGAGATGAGGAAATAAAAGGAGAAGAAAACAAGAAAGAAAACCTAGTAAATGGTATTACAATCTGATCAGAGTGTAGAAGTCACTTGATTTCTGATATATTAGATCAGTCTCAGATTACATGCCAATTAAGTACCATCAACATTTTAGCCATTTCGTTGCTTCAGATACCCAAATATTTTATTCCATAATCAAATTTTCTTTTTTTCTGTTTGTCTTAACATTGTTTGACCATGTTAAACATGTATTTATATTGGAGAAATTAAAGATGTCTTATATATTTAAAAATAATTTTGTATAGTACAGCTCTTGTTAGGGCATAAACACATTTGATTGAAGAATTTTCTTTGCTCTTAGATGACACTAAGAGAAAAAATACTGCAAAACTATAAAAAAATCATGGCCCAAGTAAAATAGCAATATAAGCTTTTTGCTGTTAGTATGCCAGGGATACTTAAAATTTGTTGTAGATTGACTACCGCAGAAAACAGACAGATGGAAATGAGTGTGAAGGATGTTTCTTAGGGAGTGGACTTGGGCTTAGCACTTGGGGTGCAGGGAAAGGAAAGAATTAGGGTTGGGCATAGGAAGAATTGGGGCTGTGATGCATCACAACAGCGACGCAGCTGACTCCAAAGGGAGCCCTGAAGCTT
>NW_022449202.1:0-651 GCF_009761245.1 Sapajus apella | reverse complement strand
GCTCTTAGATGACACTAAGAGAAAAAATACTGCAAAACTATTAAAAAATCATGGCCCAAGTAAAATAGCAATATAAGCTTTTTGCTGTTAGTATGCCAGGGATACTTAAAATTTGTTGTAGATTGACTACCGCAGAAAACAGACAGATGGAAATGAGTGTGAAGGATGTTTCTTAGGGAGAGGACTTGGGCTCAGCACTTGGGGTGTGGGGAAAGGAAAGAATTAGGGTTGGGCATAGGCAGAATTGGGGCTGTGAAGCATCACAACAGGGATGCAGCAGACTCCAAAGGGAGCCCTGAAGCTTGGGTAGCCTCGCAGAGTTGTTCCTCTTTGGGGAGAGGAGCTGGTGGTTTATACCCAATATTTGGGTAGGGATTCACTGAAGAAGAGGTAATCTCTTTCAGCGAGGTCATACCCAGCTCGGGGTATATGTCCTTGTGTCTTGAAGGGAATAGGGCAGAGAGATCTGGGCACTGCAGTATTCATGACAATTCCTCCATATTTCTGTGGCCGTTTGTCTCATATAATTTCTCAGGGTGGCTCCTTTAGGACTCTGGTGGGACTTTCTCTTTGGAGAAACCTGTAAGGTTATAAGGGAAAAAGGTTAGTAGGACAAATTGCAGCCCCCACTGCTACTGGGGAGGCAGAGCT
>NW_022449201.1:0-1668 GCF_009761245.1 Sapajus apella | reverse complement strand
AGCAAGGGTTGTTACCAGTTTTCTTCTTCTGCTATCTTTGTCCCAGAAGGATACCCGCCTCGTGTCAATCTGATCTCTCTTTTTTGAGGTGTGTTTTTGGATATATAGGGGTCAGGGAGCTGCTTGAGGAGACGGTCTCTTCTTTATAGGAGCTCAAACGGTGAGCTGCGAGCTCTGTTGCTGTTCATTCAGAGCTGCTGGGCAGGTAGTTTTAGGTCTGCTGTAGCAGTACTCATAAACTGCTTTTTGTTCCCAGGTGCTCTGTCCCAGGGATTTAGGGCTTAATTTATGAGTTTCCGTTATGCTGGCACCTTCTTTTTTTTTTTTTTTCTCCTTCAGACCTGCCCAGCCCAGCAAGGAGTCAGCCTAGTCACTGTCGGCCTATAGCAGCTTTGCTGAGCTGCTGAGGGCTCTGCCCCGCTGCCGAGTGAACTTCCCTGCAGTCCTGTGTATATGGGTGTAGTTAGAACTGCTTTGGGGATGGTGGCCTGCCTCTGTTGGGGCGGAGTCTCTGCTGTGGCGGGTTGCCTTGGCAACAGCGGGCTGCCTCAGCAATGGCGGGTTGCCTTGGCAACGGCGGGCTGCCTCGGTAATGGCGGGCGCCCCTCCCCCACAGAGCTGGGCCGTCCCGGGTTCAGCTGCGATTGCTGTGAAACTCTCAATCCAGAGTTTCTGATTGCTGTTCTTTTGTGGGGGTGGGGCCAGCCGAGCCAGATCGCCTGGCTCCCTGCCTCAGAGCCTTTTTTAAGTTGGTGTTCCTGTTGCCTGTTGAAGAGGCGCCGGGGTCTGTTTGTTTTCCCCTGCGGCCACTCACTGCGCTGGCTTAAACAGCGGCACTGAGGTTTGTGGCGCTTTTTTTTGTTTTTTCCCTTGGAATCTACTGTCCTGGTTCTCTGCTCAGTCCCCTTTTTGAGCCGGCATACGGACGACTTCCCGTGGCTCCAGTTGCCAGCCAAAAGGGCCCCCAGACCAGTGTATTTTGTACGGAGAACCGCGGCTCCGGGGCGCCGACAAAGCAGCCGCGCGGGGCAAAGCAGCGGCGCTGGCCGGCACCGCAGCGCTGGCCGAAACAGCCGCCCTGCTGACCGTGGAGCACCTCTGCCCGGGAATTTCCTAGTCTGTGGGCAATCAAAACGCAGCGTCCACTCACCCTCTGCGCTTTCACTGGGAGCTGCGATCCTGAGCTGTTCCTAAACGGCCATCTTGGATCCTCCCGATCACACTGCATTTAAAACACAGGAGAAATGTTTAATTCAAATTGCTCTGCTTTGCATTCGTTCATGTTAGGAAGTTGCGTCTGTTTTTAGATTCAGCGAGTTAGAAACACGTTTCTTCTAAAAGCAGCGTTTCGATATTCCAGAGTGAATGGGAGTGTAGGCTGCAATTAGAAATATCGTGCTTTAAAACAAAAAGGCAGCAATCCTGCAGAAAGGTTGTCAAACTGTACAACTTACAGTGTTAAACTGATGTGTGTGTGCAGCATTTCAGAAATCCTTTCTTTGGCGAATATGGAAACAGATATTTCCAGGAATATACAGGCATATAAGAACTAGCAGTAAGACTGCGTTTCAAACACAGGAGAAATGTCTATTTCAAACTGCTCTGCTTTGTTTTCGTTCACCTTAGGAAGTTGCATCTATGTTTAGATTCAGCGAGTTGTAAACACGT
>NW_022449200.1:0-1668 GCF_009761245.1 Sapajus apella | reverse complement strand
AATCAATTTACAGAGTTAAGCTGATGTGCCTGTATGCTGGTGGAAATATCTGTTTCCAGATTCTCCAAAGAAAAGATTTCTGACCTGCTGCACACACACATCAGCTTAACTCTGTAAATTGATTGTACAGCTTGACAACCATTCTGCTAGATAGCTGTGTTTTTCTTTTAGAGCAAGATATTTCTCATTGCAGTCTACAGTCTCATTCACTCTGAACTATCCAAAAGCACGTTTTAGAAGAAACGTGCTTCTAACTCGCTGAATCTACACATAGAAGGCTGGAAATATCTGTTTCTAGATTATCCAATGAAAGCAATTCTGAACTGCTGCACACACGAGTTTAACTCTTTGAGTTGATTCTACAGCTTAACAACCATTCTGCTATGTAGATGCGTTTTTGGTTTAGATCAATAGATTTCTCATTACAGCCTATAATCTCAGTCACTCTGGAATATCCAAACGCAGATTTTAGAAGAAACGTGTTTGTAACTCGCTGAATCGAATCACAGATGCAACTTCCTTAGGTGAGTGAACACAAAGCAGAGCAGTTTGAACTCGTCGTCTCTCCTGTGTTTTAAAGGCAGTCTTACTGCTAGTTCTCATATGACTGTACATGGCTTGAATTATCTGTTTCCAGATTCTAAAAAGAAAGCATTTCTGAACTGTTGCACACACACATCAGTTTAACTCTGTAAGTTTATTGTACAGCTTAATATCAATTCTGTTATGTAGCTGCGTTTTTGTTTTTGAGCAAGATATTTCTCATTACAGCCTTTACTCTCCGTCACTCTTGAATATCCAAAAGAACTTTTAGAAGAAATGTGTTTCTATCTCGCTGAATCTAAACATAGATGCAAATTCCTAAGGTGAGCGAACACAAGGCAGAGCAGTTTGAACGAGATGTTTCTCCTGTGATTTAAACGCAGTCTTACAGCCAGTTCTTATATGCCTGTATATGGCTGGAAATATCTGTTTCCAGATTCTCCAAAGAAACGATTTCTGAACTGTTGCACACACACATCATTTTAACTCTGTAAGTTGATTGTACAGATTGACAACCATTCTGCTAGATAGTAGCGTTTTTGTTTTAGAGCCAGATATTTCTCATTACATCCTATACTCTAATTCAATCTGGAATATCCAAACGCAGATTATAAAAGAAACGTGTTTCTAACTCGCTGAATCTAAATATAGAGGCAACTTCCTAAGGTGAACGAACACAAAGCAGAGCCGTTTGAAATAGGCTTTTCTCCTGTGTTTTAAAAGCAGTCTTACTGCAAGTTCTTATATGCCTGTATGAGGCTGGAAATATCTGTTTCCAGATTCTCCAAAGAAAGGATATCTGAACTGCTGCACACACACATCACTTTAACTCTGTAAGTTGATTCTTCAGCTTGACAACTGCTCGTTCTGGTATTCTTGTAAATGGCTGGAAATATTTGTTTCTAGATTCTCCAAAGAAAGCCTTTCTGAACTGCTGCACACACACATCAGTTTAACTCTATAAGTTGATTGTACCGACTGACAACCATTCTGCTAGATAGCTGCGTTTTTCTTTTAGAGCAAGATATTTCTCATTACAGCCTACAGTCTCATTCACTCTGGAATATCCAAACTCAGCTTTTAGAAGAAAAGGTTTTCTAACTCTCTGAATCTAAACATAGATGC
>NW_022449199.1:0-1669 GCF_009761245.1 Sapajus apella | reverse complement strand
TAGTCTCGGTCACTCTGGAATATCAAAACGCAGCTTTTAGAAGAAATGACTTTCTAACTTGCTGAATCTAAACATAGATGCAACTTAGTAAGGTGAACGAATAGAAAGCAGAGCACTTTGAACTAGATGTTTCTCCTGTGTTTTAAACGCAATCTCACTGCTAGTTATCATAGGCCTCTGTGTGGCTGGAAATGACAGTTTCCAGACTCTCCAAAGAAATGATTTCTCAACTGCTGCACACACACATCAGTTTAACGCTGTAAGTTCATTGTACTGCTTGACAACCATTCTGGTAGATAGCTGCGTTTTTCTTTTAAAGCAAGATATTTCACATTACACCCTACACACTCCTTCTCTCTGGAATATCCAAACGCAGCTTCTAGAAGAAACGTGTTTCTAACTCGCTGAATCTAAAGATAGATGCAACTTCCTAAGGTGAACGAACACAAAGCAGAGCAGTTTAAACTAGACCTATACACTTTGTTTTAAACGCAGTCTTACTGCTTGTTCTTATATGCATGTATAATGCTGGAAATATCTGTTTCCAGATTCTCCAAAGAAAGGATTTCTGAACTGCTGCACCAACACATCAGTTTAACTCTGTAAGTTGATTGTACAGCTTGACAACCATTCTGCTAGATAGCTGCGTTTTTGTTTAAGAGCAAGATATTTCTCATTACAGCCTACAGTCTAATTCTCTCTGGAATATCCAAAAGAAGCTTTTTAAAGCAACCTGTTTTTAACTCTTTGAATCTAAACATAGATGCAACTTCCTAAGGGGAATGAACAGAAAGCAGAGCACTTTGAACTACATGTTTCTCCTGTGTTTTAAACGCAGTCTTACTGCTTGTTTTCAAATGCCTGTATAGGGCTGCAAATATCTTTTTCCAGAATCTCCAAAGAAACGATTTCTCATGTGCTGCACAAACACATCAGTTTAACTCCGCACCTTCATTGTGCAGCTTGAAAACCATCCTGCTAGATAGCTGCGTTTTTGCTTTAGAGCAAGATATTTCTCTTTACAGGCTATAAAAACATTCACTCTGGAATATCCAAATGCAGCTTTTCGAAGAAACGTGTTTGTAACTCGCTGAATATAAACATACATTCATCTTCCTAAGCTGAACGAACACAAAGCAGAGCAGTTTCAACTAGACTGTTTTTAAACGCAGTTTTCTCCTGTGTTTTAAACGCAGTCTTGCTGCTAGTTCTTATATGCCTATATATGGCTGGATACATCTGTTTCCAGATTCTCCAAAGAAAGGATTTCTGAACTGCTGCACACATACATCACTTTAACTCTGTAAGTTGACCGTATAGCTTGACAACAATTCTGCTACATAGCTGCGTTTTTGTTTTAGAATGAGATATGTCTCAGTAAAGCCTATAGTCTCGGTTACTCTGGAATATCCAAACGCAGCTTTTAGAAGAAACGACTTTCTAACTCGCTGAATCTAAACATAGATGCAACTTAGTAAAGTTTTAAAGAAACCTGTTTCTAACTCTATGAATCTAAACATAGATGCAACTTCCTAAGGGGAACGAACACAAAGCAGAGCACTTTGAACTAGATGTTTCTCCTGTGTTTTAAACGCAATCTCACTGCTAGTTTTCATAGGCCTCTGTATGGCTAGAAATGACAGTTTCCAGACTCTCCAAAGAAACGATT
>NW_022449198.1:898-1669 GCF_009761245.1 Sapajus apella | reverse complement strand
TTCTAGATACAACACCTCAGGAAGAAAACATTTTCTCTACATAGGAGCATAAAATACAATACAAATCTTTATTAAACATCTCAATTTTACTATGTTCTTATCTGTTCTACTTTCCATGTTGACCTACAGTCTTAACCTACCTAAAGAAAGACCAAGGATTCCCCAAGGTTAAGAATTTAACATAACCCTTTGAAATGAGGGAAACTATAAATGTTTAAATGAGATGATTCTTTCACATGATTTTTACTTACTATGGTATTTGGGTTAAATTGTTTGTTTCATTGTTTCCTTTTTCTTTTTCTTTTTTTTTTCCAGTTAGTGTTGTGGAGTCTTTGTTCTCTGAAATATTATTTTATCCTTGGAATAAAATCATATATTAGGTAGGCTCCAATTCCCATGAAAAAATGTAAAAGTAAGAAAATTTTTAAATCCATGTTAAATGAAACTATATTAATTTTATTAATGCATGCTGAGGCCATCCTTTTAGCTGTACCTCCAATGATGACAAAAAAAAATTTTTTAAAGAAAGTAAAAACATGCCAGAAAAATATGATAATTCTCTTATTTTCTCTAGGTAGTTTTAGTCTCCAAACCCATTTCAGGACTAACTATAAACATCTGTAGATGATTAGTCATTTTTTTTTTCTTTTTTCCCATTTATTTATTTTATTGCATTTTAGGTTTTGGGGTACATGTGAAGAACATGCAAAATTGTTGCATAGGAACACATGTGGCAATGTGATTTGCTGCCTTCCTCCCCATCACCTACAT
>NW_022449198.1:0-798 GCF_009761245.1 Sapajus apella | reverse complement strand
AAGTGTCACATTAAGATTAAAGGCTAAATGTGTCCTATCTTGGTAGTAGAAACATATTCAGCAATTTTTGAATGTCCCAATGTTGGAATTTCTTATAAATTACACATAGAATCATTTCTAGTCAACATTATGTTAGAAAACTGACACACAAGTCTGATGATCGTTAGTAATCAAATCATTACATAGAAAAGAAAAAAGTAGAAAAGGAATTCTGGAAATCTAAATATAAAAAAAAGAATTCTCATATTTCTTTCTCTCTTTATGCTTCAAATGACAAATAAATTATTATGGGACTATGTATCCACCAAATTTTCAATCCTGGCTTGGAGGTGACTCTGTTATAGCCTTCCTATTTATGTGACTTCTAGTAACAAATTTTAACTACATCATGTTTAATTCTATATAAAACTAATTCTCACTGCATTGGCTATAATCACCAGGAGACTGCTAAGTTCACGTGTTTTATACAGATTCTCTGTTACTAGCCAATATTCTGAAATAGAGAAGAGAGATACAGTATAACGTTGCTGCTGCTATGTAAACACACAAAGGTCATGTTCTACATGCCACTCTGAAACCCATTCCTTTGCCCCATCCCAGGTGTCTTATTTTAATTCCATAATAATGGAGATGATGAGAGGAAATGGCTGTTAACTCTATGTCTTCTGCAACAGCTTACAAACAGCTTTCATTGTATTTAATGTGAAATAAATTAACCAGAAAAAAAAAGACAGGTAATTAAACATCATGTGTAGAGTTGACCCTTGAACAACACAGGTATGATCTACTTAAGTGCTT
>NW_022449197.1:0-1669 GCF_009761245.1 Sapajus apella | reverse complement strand
GATTCTTGTCCTGGTATAACTGTTTTCCCTTAAGTCATGCTCTGCACGGTGTTTGCTCTAGGCATTCTTCCGATTATAAGCTGCTTATTCCTTAATTCATGCTCTGTACTGTATCTACTCTAGGCATTCCTCTGATTATAAACTAAGATATAGTTATTATGGAAATAACTGAGTGATAAGATATTCTTTAGGCACTCATTCTATGAACTAATATATGATTATATAGAGAGGATTGTATAAAGCAAAATAACTGAGTAGGAACACTATAAACTGAGATATTCTCCAGGTCTTAATTGTGCCAGGATTCTGCTTAGCTCTCCTTCCTCGGTACCTATATGGGGGGTTACCCCCAGGTGAGGAGCGGCACCTCCTAAAGCACTTTGGAGCAGGTGGTGAGGAAACGCATCCTGGGGAGGGAGGGCAGCCAGGGAGGAAGTCCTGACCATGCCCTCTGATCCGCCCTCATGGGATGGTGCACCACGGAAGAGCCCCCAGTGACTGCAGGAGTTCGGTTCACGGCTTTCACAGATTATGGCTCTCCTATCCCCTGCCCTGTTTGAAAACGTTAGGAACGCAAGACTGAAAATGAATCTCCAATTCTGAGCTCTAGAAAGATGGAAGAAACAGCTGCAGGCACAGGTTGTTCAAACCAAAATGAAACAGGAGGGGAGGGATTAGAACTGAGTCAGGGATGCCATGAGGAATGACCGTCCTGCCAGGAACATGAGTCTTGGTCTTCCCAAATTCGACTCAGAATGACCTTGTTCCAGCCACTCTTCCCCGCTAGAGGCTGCTGGGGAAATATCAGCTCCACAGCTGTGGGATGGGAGGGAGCACAGGGTCAGTCGAGCTAGAACCGCACAAAACCCCAGGCGGACTCCAATCTCAGGCACTGCCTGGCCTGCTGGCCACGAGGCCCACACTGGCACAGTCGCCTCCTTCTGCTGTTACAGTCTCTGCTCCTCTCAGCACCTGGCTCTGCACTCCTGGTGGAACACGGGCTGAGAAGGCCTCCCTAAGGCTGGCCTCCAAGTCCAGGACTGAGCTGCCCAAGTCATTGCCAACAAGCGACACAAGGTCTCATTCACCTGTCTCATTACAGGATGGAAAGGTCCTGGCCATGGGGAGGCGGGGGACTCTGGGAATTCTCCTTTCCCATCCTCCCTCCTCATCCATCTGCTTCTTGCTTCCTTCCCAGTTCTGCCCACAGTACCTGTCACTCTAAATGACTCACCTCAGATGCCAGGTAGGAGGAAGCAGGGGAGGATGAGGCAGAGACAGCAAAGCATGAAGGTGGTGGCCGGGGCCCTGAGTTGGGCTGTGCCTGAGGACACGGTGGGCGGTGCTGAAATGGAAACACAAGCATCACAACCCTTGCCCAGGCCCCACATTTGCAGACACACCTCCTCTGCTCCTGTCACCCCAGCTCATCCTACAAGGCAAAGGTTTTGTTCCCCCTGCTATGGGGCAGCCCCAGAGACAGGTGCTGGGGTAGGAAGGGAGATGGGGTGTCCCCTGTCCTCAGTGAGCTCACACAGCCACTAAGGGAAGCAAGGTGACAGCACAGCCCACCCTCCTGCTATGGCAGAAGAAGAGGTGATGCCCCAGGGCGGGGGAGGGAGGATCTCCAGGCGGGCATTGAAGGTGGTTTTGATGGATTTCCAGAAAC
>NW_022449196.1:0-1669 GCF_009761245.1 Sapajus apella | reverse complement strand
TTAAAGACTCTGCACCCATTCACTCTGGAATATCCAATCGCAGCTTGTAGAAGAAAAGCGTTTCTAACTTGTTGAATCTAGTCATACATGCAACTTCCTAAGGTGAACCAATACACCGTGGAGCAGTTCGAAATATACTTTTCTGCTGTATTTTAGACGCAGTCTTACTGCTAATTCTCATATGCCTGTATATGGCTGATAATGTGCATTTCTAGATTCTCCAAAAAAGGGTTTCTGAACAGCTACATACACAGATCAGTTTAACACTGTAATTTGAATGTACACCTTGACAACCATTCTGCTAGATAGCTCTTCTTTTGTTTTAGAGCCAGGTATTTCTCATTACAGCATATATTCCCATTCACTGTGGAATATCCCAATGCAGCTTTTAGAACAAACGTGTTTCTAACTCGCAGAATCTAAACATAGATACAGTTTCTAAATGTGAACAAAGACACAGCAGAGTAGTTTGAAATATATGTATCTCCTGCGTTTTGGACGAAGTCTTACTGCTAAGTCTTATATGGCTGTAAATATCCGTTTATACATTCTCCAAAGAAAGGGTTTTAGAACTGCTACATACACACATCAGACTAACATTGTAACTTGAATATACACCTTGGCAACTTTTCTGCTAGATAGCTCCGTTTTTGTTTTAGACACAGATGTTTCTCATGTAGTGTTCACTTCCAATCGCTCTGCAATATCCAAAGACAGCTTTTAGAAGAAACGTCTTTCTAACTCGCTGAATCTAAACATATATGCAACTTCGTAAGATCAAAGAACACATAGCGGAGCAGTTTGAAAGATACATTTCAAGTGTGTTTTAGACGCCATCTTATTGCTAATTCTTATATACCTGTATTTGGCTGAAATATCTGTTTCTGGATTCTCAAAAGAAAAGGTTTCTGAACTCCTACATTCACACATCATTTTAACTCTGTATGCTGAATACACACCTTGAGAACCATTCTGCTAGATAGCTCCGTTTTTGTTTTAGAGCCAGATATTTCTCATTACACCTTATACTTCCATTCACTGAAGAACATTCAAACGCAGCTTTTAGAAGAAGCATGTTTCTAACTGGCCGAATGTACACATAGATGCAACTTCCTAAGGTGAATGAACACACAGCAGAGCAGCTTGAAAAATACGTTTCACCTGTGTTTTATACAGAATCTTAACGCTAATTCTTATATACATCTTTATGGATGGAAATATCTGTTTCTAGATTCTCCAAAGAGAGGCTTTCTCACGTGATACATTTATACATCAGTTTAACTCAGTAAGTTTAATGTACACCTTGACAATCATCCTGATATATCCGTTTTAGTTTTAAAGCCAGATATTTCTCATTACACCCTATACTCCCATTCACTCTGGAACGCCGAAAGGCAGCTTTTAGAAGAAACGTGTTTCTAACTCGCTGAATCTGGACACAGATGCAACTTCCTAAGATGAACGAACACACAGCAGAGCAGTTTGAAAGATACGTTTCACCTGTGTTTTAGACGGAATCTTAACGCTAATTCTTATATACCTCTTTATGGATGGAAATATCTGCTTCTAGATTCTCCAAAGAAAGGATTTTTCAACTGATACACACACACATCAGTTTAACTATGTAACTTGATTCTGAACCCTGACTTCCATTCTGCTAGATAGCTCC
>NW_022449195.1:0-1669 GCF_009761245.1 Sapajus apella | reverse complement strand
AGGCAGAGTCACCCCTGATGGGGAATTGAGGTCAGTCACAAATACTTTGGAGGAGAATATAAAGACTACCAGCTTTCTTGCTGTGAAGTCAGATGTGCATTGAGTGGGAGGCTCACTTGAAGGCATAGTGAACCATGACGCATACTCAAAATCTGTGCAAGGTACTTGGGAGGAGAACACAAAGACCACCAGCTTTCTTGCTGTGGTGCCAGATGTTCAGTGGCAGGCTCACTTGTAGGCAGAGTCAACCCTGATGGGGACTTGAGATGAGTCACAACTACTTGGGAGGAGAACACAAAGACCACCAACTGTATTGCTGTGGTGTCGGATGTTCAGTGGCAGGCTTACATGAAGGCGGAATCGACCATGGTGGAACTTGAGATCAGTCACAACTGCTTGGGAGGAGAACACAAAGACCGCCAGTTTCTTGTTGCAGTGCTGGATGTTCGGTGGCAGGCTCACATGAAGGCCGAATCAACCCTGACGGGGACTCCAGATCAGTCACAACTACTTGGAGGCGAATGCAAAGACGACCAGCTTTCTTCCTGTGTTGCCAGATGTTCAGTAGCAGGCTCACTTGAAGGCAGAGTCATCCCTGATGGGGAATTGAGGTCAGTCACAAATACTTGGGAGGAGAATATAAAAACTACCAGCTTTCTTGCTGCACTGTCGGACGTTCATTGGGTGGAAGGCTCACTTGAAGGCAAAGTGAACCATGACAGGTTCTCGAGGTCTGTGCAAAGTACTTGGGAGGAGAACACAAAGACCGCCAGCTTTCTTGCTGTGGTGCCAGATGTTCAGTGGCAGGCTCACTTGAAGGCAGGGTCAACCCTGACGGGGACTCCAGATCAGTCACAACTACGTGGGAGGAGAACTCAAAGACCGCCAGCTTTGTTCCTGTGGTGCCGGATGTTCGGCGGCTGCCTCACTTGAAGGCAGAGTCAACCCTGATGGGGACTCCATATCAGTAACAAGTACTTGGGAGGAGAACACAAAGTCCGCCAGCTTTCTTGCTGTGGTGCCGGATGTTAAGTGGCAGGATCACTTGAAGGCGGAGTCATCCCTGACGGGGACTTGAGATCAGTCACAAATATTTGGGAGGAGAATATACAGACTGCCAGCTTCCTTATTGTGGTGTCAGATGTTAATTGAGTGGCATGCACACTTGAAGGCAAAGTGAACCATGGTGGCGACTCGAGATCTGTGCAAAGTACTTGGAAGGAGAACACAAAGTCTACGAACTTTCTTCCTGTGGTGCCAGATGTTCAGGAGCAGGCTCACTTGAAGGTGAAACCAACCATGACATGGACTCGAGATCAGTCACAGCTGCTTGGGAGGAGAACACAAAGACCGCCAGCTTTCTTGCTGTGGTGCCAGATGTTCAGTGGCAGGCTCACCTGAAGGTGGAGTCAACCCTGATGGGGACTCAAGATCACTCACACCTGCTTGGGAGGAGAACACAAAGACATCTAGATTTATTGCTCTGGTGCCAGATGATCAGTAGCAGGCTGACTTGAAGAAAGAGTCAACCCTGATGGGGACTCGAGATCAGTCACAACTATTTGGGAGGAGAAGAAAAATACCACCAGCTTTATTGCTGCCGGACATTCAGTGGCAGGCTCACTTGAAGGTGGAGTCGACCCTGATGGGGCCTAGAGATCAGTCACAA
>NW_022449194.1:0-1670 GCF_009761245.1 Sapajus apella | reverse complement strand
AATGTTTTTTTCTGGGGCTTCTAGAATATCAAGTGAATATCATTTTTTACTGCCATCATGAATCAGGCCTCGGTTGTCATGGCCTCTAGCGACCAGTCACTGGAGTTTACGACCAACTGAGGCCTGATTGACGATGTCAGTCAAAAGATGACATAACTTACAAACTGGTCGTAAGCATATTACTCGGTAGCAACATTTTTTTTTTTGAAAAATAGTTTTGTATTTCCCAGCCAACATAGACACTTGCTAATATTCCAAACACATTGCATTTTCTGCAAGGATCCTCTGTGGGTCATTTCGGGCCAGTGACTTGATCACTGTTTGAAATCCAATTTTCTTTTTGGTTTTGGTTTTGAGACAAAGTCTCTCTGTCATGAGGCTACAGTCCGGTTCTGTGATCTCAGATCACTGCAGCGTCCACCTACTGGGTTCAAGCGTTTCTCCTGCCTCAGCCTCCCAAGTAGCTGGGACCACAGGCTCTTGCCACCACCATACCCAGGTTTCTTTGTAATTTTTAGTACAGACGGGGTTTCACCATGTTGCCAGGATGGTCTCAATCTCTTGACCTCATTATCTGCCCACCTTGGACTCTCAAAGTGCTGGGATTACATGCGTAAGCCACCGCGTCCAGCCTGCCATCTGGTTTTTTTTCTAATGTCACCAAGCGAACACAAGACCTGTGCCGACGGGACCCAGCATGATGTAATCCTCACGGTGTTTCTTTTTCTCTTATTGCAGGAGAAGCCTGCGGCCCAGTATCACCACCGTACGTATTCTTTTTCTTTTAAAGACTTACTGAGACGTAGTTGACATGCAAACCAACTCACCCATTTAAAGTAGGTGATTCAGTGTTTTTACTATATTTACAGGGTTGTTCAGCCATTGTTACAATCTAATTTTAGAAGCTCTTGATTCCCCCTCAGAAATCCCCATTAGTAGTGACTCCTCTGTTTTCCCCAACCCCCACACCCCTGGTTCTAGGCAGCCCTCATCTACTTCCTGTTCTTTTTTTTTTTTTTTTTCTTTTGAGACAGAGTTTTACTCATGTTACCCAGGCTGGAGTGCAATAGTGCGATCTCGGCTCACCGCAACCTCCGCCTCCTAGGTTCAGGCAATTCTCCTGCCTCAGCCTCCTGAGTAGCTGGGATTACAGGCACGCACCACCATGCCCAGCTAATTTTTTGTATTTTTAGTAGAGACGGGGTTTCACCATGTTGGCCAGGATGGTCTCGATCTCTTGACTTCGTGATCCACCCGCCTCGGCCTCCCAAAGTGCTGGGATTACAGGCTTGAGCCACCGTGCCCGGCCTACTTCCTGTTTCTATAGTACACTGCCTTTCTGTATTCACCAGTTGTTGAAATGACTATTTCACACTGATGAGGTGGCCCTAGCTAGGAAGCCAAGGCTCTTTCATTTCTTTCTGCCCCTCTCCTTTGCCTTCCTTCAGCACCGAGGAGAATGGTCCAACAGCAGCTCAGTTTGTGCTTGTCAACCACCCAGCTCCACACACTCCAGCCCACTTCCACATTCCCCAAAGCTCCTTGTGAGATTCCTCAGCAGCACCAATGCCCTGTCACTCTGTGTTGTCTTAGGTCCTGTTGAGGTCCTGCAGGATGTAGTCCTAGAGGATATTGAGGACATTGAGGAGGACATTGAGGAGGAGGAGCTG
>NW_022449193.1:0-1670 GCF_009761245.1 Sapajus apella | reverse complement strand
TCATCCCATAGATCGCTAACTGATCACAAAGCATCATCCCATAGATCACTAACTGATCACAAAGCATGATCCCATAGATTACTAACTGATTACAAAGGGAAAAGAGAACTTGTATGGTGGAGAAATTTGGCAGCCACCACTATAACTAAGTGATCAAACTTAACATCAATTATAGACAAATCATCATTATGGCCTCTGGTGTGACACATGAGGACACAACACCACCTGCATAGAATTCCTGCCAAAAATGTTGAATTTGAATCTCATCAAGAAGAAACAACCAAATAAACCCAAATTGAAGGCCATTCTGAAAAACAGCTGGCCTGGATTCTTCAAACAGTCAGTGTCATAAAAGACAAAAAGTCTGGGAACTATCCCAGATTAAAAGAAACTAACAAGACATTCAACTAACTGCAATGTGTAATTGATGATTGGATTTTGGATCCTGGAGAAAAATTTGACTCTAAGGAATATTATTAGCATAAGTAAGAAAATTTAAATGTGGACTCTAATAGTATTACATCAATGTTAAAATCATAATTTGGTTAATAAATAAAAAAATGAAAATTAAATGTAATATTCATTATTTATGCATGTGTGTTTCAGACAAATAAATATCTGTGTTGTTTTAAAAAATCTCTATATCTGATGGGCTGGCACAACTTATGGGCTGATCCTTACTCAGTCTTTCTCTAGTCTTCCCTCTCAATTTTCTTTCCTTTCCTTTTCTGTTGGAGGATATTAACACAGAAATAAGGGAACCAAACCAAGAAACGGCCATTTGAAGGGTACCGTTATTAACTGGTGTTTTCCTTTGAGACAATTGTGGTAGACAAAGCCTTTCATGGCCAGAGCCACTTCTGTTTTTGTTGGACAAGTGCTTACATGACACTAGCTTGAGTTATTTTTACTTCCTTTGGGTTCTGATGGTTGACTTATATGAAAAGCACAGAATTTCCTGTCTTTGCTCTTTCTAGCTCTGTATCCAGGGCAGGAGCCTGGAATCAGGAGGCTCCATAAAAGGGTCATGTGGATTCTGTAGCTTCTCGGACTAGACCACAGGCAGTGAAGCTGTCAGTTCCTTGCCAAGAAGAGAAAAGCTGTTGTTTCAGAAAAATTATTACTATTATTTATTATTATCTGAGTTCCAGCAGTCAAAATGCCTGAAGGAGCCTAGGGTTGATTTCATAAACAATAGAATTGAAAAGAATGAATAATTATGTAAGTACATCCTTTCCTGCCAAATACAAATTATTTTCCTGGCTTTGGAGCCATTTCCTTGGTTTTGCTTTTTAAGTTAGGGGAAGAGATAAATTGAATTTGATGTCAGGAGTGTTTTAAAGAAAGGATCACACTGTCAGAGCCAAGGCTCAGGTCACAGGGGATGATGATAGAGACCCAGATAGGTCCGGGTGATCCTTGAGCATAGTAACCTGTATTCCTTGCCCATGGCACAGCCTAAGGAGACTACATACTTCTTAGAGTGTTTCACGGGCAGCCTGGCCCCATAGAGGTGGAGAAGTCACACATGACTGGGCAATAGCTAGAGGGCTCTCATAGTATCATCCCATAGATTACTAACTAATTACAAAGCATCATCCCATAGATTACTAACTAATTACGAAGCATCATCCCATAGATTACTAACTGATCACAAAGCATCATCCCAT
>NW_022449192.1:0-1670 GCF_009761245.1 Sapajus apella | reverse complement strand
GTGAGTTTTCCAAGCAGTGCACAGAGGACCAGCGCTGGCAGCATGGCTCCCAGAGGCGAGGAGCAAGACAGGCCCGTGGGCTCCCGCATTCATCCTGCGGCTGCCGCTCCCTCTCCTGACACCCCATCAGGGTCTCCCTGCACCTTCCACCTGGCCCCACCCACAGTCACGGTGAGATTCCTGGTTGTCCCCTTCCCTGCTCACACCCCCTCCAGGAGCTTCCTCTTCCTGGAGCAGGCAAGCCCAGCCCCACCTCAGGGCCTTTGCACTGCCTGTTCCGGCTGCCTGGGGCTGTGTCCTGTATCAGCAGGGCTTCGCACCTTTCCAGCCTCACAGACTCCCTGACCAGGTCCGGTGACACCGTCTGTCCCTACGGCATACTCTCACTTCCAATAGACTCATTTCCTGATAATAATTATTGATCACTATTCGCAATCCTCCCACACACCCTAATCCTGGGCTGTGCAGTGCCACAGCCACAAGCCACATGTGGCCACAGGGCACTCGAAATGGGGCCAGTACAATTGACACCCACTCTAAGTGTAAAAAATACTCACCTGAAAGAAAATAACCTGTTATTAATGATTCTTCTTATGTGTTGAAATAATATTTTGGATATATTAGGTTAAGTAAGAAATATTATAAACATTACCTTCACTTGTTTCTTTCTTACTTTTTGAAATGTGTCTCCTAGAAAGTTTTAAGTTGCTCCTGGGTGGTGTCACCTCTCTGTCTGGCAGCAGCCCTGCAATGTCATGTCGACGGCTGGGTCACCCAGGCTCTGTCTCTAGCTCCTAGACCACCTGGTGCAGGAGGAAGCTGGCAACGAGT
The DNA here is from genome assembly GCF_009761245.1 of Sapajus apella. Taxonomy (NCBI): domain Eukaryota; kingdom Metazoa; phylum Chordata; class Mammalia; order Primates; family Cebidae; genus Sapajus; species Sapajus apella. Next base: position 839 of record NW_022449192.1, on the reverse strand, counting down.
CTGTTTGTTGAATAATGAGGAATTGTCAAAGGAGAACCCAGAGTTTTTTTCACCCAAATTAATTCCTCTGTTTGGAAAGATCCCTAGCATAGGGCATGGCCTGAGGCTCCTGCTGCCTGTGGAATCACACCTCTGCCTTGGTGATTTCCAGACCTTGACCAAATACTCGAGGATGCTCAGGATCTCTGAGGATTCTGGGAGGCCAAGACCGCTATTTTTCCCTTTTCTGAGGAAATGAAGCTACGGGGTCGCATGCTTTTAGGGCCCAGAGGCCCTGACAACTCTCTGGAAACCAGGGTCACCCAAGAGTGGGATGAGTGACAAGTCTTTGGGGAGAGATGGAGCTGAGGGGGTGCAGGTGGGCGTGGGTGAGGAAGAGTTTGGGGGAGAGGGGCCAGGTGTGGGGTTAGAAGAGGAGAAAAAGGATAGGACCGACAGGGACAGGGAGAGGACAGGAGAGAGTAGAAAGGGAGGACAGACGAGGGTCGGGATGGGGGAGGGGCGATGAGTAGGGGCAGAGCTTAGCGGAGAACTGGGAGCAAGGACAGGAGTGGGGAGGAGGGAGAAGAGGGGCGGTGTCGGGAATTGAAAGGGGAAAGGGATAGAGGAGAAAGAGCCTGGAGAGGGGAGAAATGGAGGGGTCTGGAGTCGGGAGGCAGGAAGGGTCTGGGATGCATGGGGAGGAATGGAAAAGATAGGCCGGGCAGGGGAGGGAGAGAGTAGACAGGGAGGGAGAGCGGAGGGGAGGGAATGGTAGGGAAGAATGGGGAGGATAGGAGGGGCAGGAAGGAGAAGAGGGAAAGGGGGGGATGGGAGGGAGAGGGGAGGCGGGGGGCGGT
>NW_022449191.1:0-1670 GCF_009761245.1 Sapajus apella | reverse complement strand
GCAAGAAGAATGTTTAGTAGATACATTTTTTACAAAGGCAAGTAAACAATGTTGTCCAGGAACTTGAACACACACCATAATATTCCCACTTTTCTGACATCAGTTCTTGGTTTACTTATCACTCTCAGTATTTTGCTCCTCTAATCATTTTTATCTACTTCACCTGTTAACTTCTCTCCAAGGTGTCATATCGTGACACAGTGCTGCTGTACGAACATGGCCAGGATCATCCTGTTATACCTGTAGAATACTTCCCTAATTTCTTTTTTTATGCTCTGTTTCTGTGTTTTGCATTTTTCTTACCTTTATTGTCAGAAACTCCAGAAAGTCAAACTAATTTATTACCGTTTACTTCACTAATTAATTTACCTATATGGAATTTTCCCCAACAGACCTCATTACAATTTCTAACCTCTTTTTCTGAGACAGGGTCTTGCTCTGTTGTCCAGGCTAGAGTACAGTGGTACTATCACAGCTGATTGCAGCCATGACCTCCCCAGTTCAAGCCATCCTCCCACCTCAGCTTTCCATATGGATGAGACTATAGGTGCTTGCCACTATGCCCAACCAATATTTGGACTTTTCCTATATGTGGGTTCCAGAGGGCTGACTGCAAGATGTGAGTATGCATGAATTTTGGTATATGCAGAGATGGGGGACTGGAACTAATCCTCTCTGTATACTGAGGGATGACTGTATAAGTTTTTACAGTCATGCTGTGGGACACATATTGTTCCATAGCCTTGAAAATGATAGTTTTAATGCCAAATAATTGTTAACTGAGTGGAATAATACAAGTAGCAGCTGGCCAGGTGTGGTGAATCACACCAGTAATCACAACACTTTGGGAGGCTGAGGCAGGAGGATGGCTTGAGGCCAAGAGTCTGAGACAGGCCTTGGTAACAAAGGGAGTCACCATCCCTAGTGTGGTGGCATGTGCCTATACTTTCAGCTACTTGAGTCCAGGGAGTCTGAGACTGCAGTGAGCCATAACCAGGTCTGTACACTCCAGCCTGGGTGACAGAGTGAGACCCTATCTAAAAAAAACAAAAAAACTAGCAGCTAACATTAACTGATCTTTTACCAGGTACCTATAAATACTATAGTTTAATTTCTTTTAACTGTTTCTTATTTTACTTAATCACTCTGTCTTAAATTATGCCCAGATTTTCACTGTGTTTGTGCAGATGACCTTTTGTTTAGATTGAATTGACTTCCAAGGTATTTCCAGAAGTGAGATTACTGTGAGTTATGGTGAATGGACATTCTCATTGCCCTTGATGTAAACTGACAAGGTTTTGGGTGCCTCCCAGCTATAATCCCAGCACTTTGGGAGGCTAAGGCAGGAAGACTGCTTGAGGCCAGAAGTTGGAGGAGGCAGTAAGACATTGTCTTTATTATTTTGAAAAATTGCCAAGCTTTACCTTGGAAGGCTTATATACAATTTAAACACCACCCGCCCCCCCCCATCCCCCGGAACATAAGACAGTGTCCATTTCACTGCATCTTTCCCAGCACGTGGCATTATAATTTCATAAGTTTTTTCATTATTTTAAATAAAAGACCTCACGTTGCTTTATTTGTCACATTTCAACATCTTTCCTTAGCTTATTAGCTCTATTTCTTTTCTGTCTGTAAATGGTTGTCTTTGTTGTTTTGTTCTTTGAGAC
>NW_022449190.1:0-1670 GCF_009761245.1 Sapajus apella | reverse complement strand
TCATCCCATAGATCGCTAACTGATCACAAAGCATCATCCCATAGATCACTAACTGATCACAAAGCATCATCCCATAGATTACTAACTGATTACAAAGGGAAAAGAGAACTTGTATGGTGGAGAAATTTGGCAGCCACCACTATAACTAAGTGATCAAACTTAACATCAATTATAGACAAATCATCATTATGGCCTCTGGTGTGACACATGAGGACACAACACCACCTGCATAGAATTCCTGCCAAAAATGTTGAATTTGAATCTCATCAAGAAGAAACAACCAAATAAACCCAAATTGAAGGCCATTCTGAAAAACAGCTGGCCTGGATTCTTCAAACAGTCAGTGTCATAAAAGACAAAAAGTCTGGGAACTATCCCAGATTAAAAGAAACTAACAAGACATTCAACTAACTGCAATGTGTAATTGATGATTGGATTTTGGATCCTGGAGAAAAATTTGACTCTAAGGAATATTATTAGCATAAGTAAGAAAATTTAAATGTGGACTCTAATAGTATTACATCAATATTAAAATCATAATTTGGTTAATAAATAAAAAAATGAAAATTAAATGTAATATTCATTATTTATGCATGTGTGTTTCAGACAAATAAGTATCTGTGTTGTTTTAAAAAATCTCTATATCTGATGGGCTGGCACAACTTATGGGCTGATCCTTACTCAGTCTTTCTCTAGTCTTCCCTCTCAATTTTCTTTCCTTTCCTTTTCTGTTGGAGGATATTAACACAGAAATAAGGGAACCAAACCAAGAAACGGCCATTTGAAGGGTACCGTTATTAACTGGTGTTTTCCTTTGAGACAATTGTGGTAGACAAAGCCTTTCATGGCCAGAGCCACTTCTGTTTTTGTTGGACAAGTGCTTACATGACACTAGCTTGAGTTATTTTTACTTCCTTTGGGTTCTGATGGTTGACTTATATGAAAAGCACAGAATTTCCTGTCTTTGCTCTTTCTAGCTCTGTATCCAGGGCAGGAGCCTGGAATCAGGAGGCTCCATAAAAGGGTCATGTGGATTCTGTAGCTTCTCGGACTAGACCACAGGCAGTGAAGCTGTCAGTTCCTTGCCAAGAAGAGAAAAGCTGTTGTTTCAGAAAAATTATTACTATTATTTATTATTATCTGAGTTCCAGCAGTCAAAATGCCTGAAGGAGCCTAGGGTTGATTTCATAAACAATAGAATTGAAAAGAATGAATAATTATGTAAGTACATCCTTTCCTGCCAAATACAAATTATTTTCCTGGCTTTGGAGCCATTTCCTTGGTTTTGCTTTTTAAGTTAGGGGAAGAGATAAATTGAATTTGATGTCAGGAGTGTTTTAAAGAAAGGATCACACTGTCAGAGCCAAGGCTCAGGTCACAGGGGATGATGATAGAGACCCAGATAGGTCCGGGTGATCCTTGAGCATAGTAACCTGTATTCCTTGCCCATGGCACAGCCTAAGGAGACTACATACTTCTTAGAGTGTTTCACGGGCAGCCTGGCCCCATAGAGGTGGAGAAGTCACACATGACTGGGCAATAGCTAGAGGGCTCTCATAGTATCATCCCATAGATTACTAACTAATTACAAAGCATCATCCCATAGATTACTAACTAATTACGAAGCATCATCCCATAGATTACTAACTGATCACAAAGCATCATCCCAT
>NW_022449189.1:0-1670 GCF_009761245.1 Sapajus apella | reverse complement strand
TAGGTGAAAAGGGCAGGCCAGACCAAAAGATGAGGCCAGGACAAAAAAGCCAGGCCAAAAGGCCAGGACAGGCCAAGAGGCCAGAACAGGCCAAAAGGCCTGGCCACCACAAAAGACCAGGCCAAAAGGCAAGGCAAGGCCAAAAGACCAGGCCAGGCCAAAAGGCAAGGCCGAAAGTCCAGGCCAAAAGGCTAGGCAAGACCAGGTGAGGACGAAAGGCCAGCCCAGGCCAAAAGGCAAGTCCAAAGGCAAGGCAAGGCCAAAAGGTGAGGCCAGGCCAAAAGTCCAGTCCAGGCCATTAGGCCAGGCCAGGCCAAAAGGCAAGAGCACGCCAAAAGGCAATCCCAGGCCAGGCCAAAAGGTAAGGGCAGGCCAAAAGCCAGGCTAAAAGACAAGGCCAGACAAAAGGGCATGCCAAAATGTCAGGCTAGGCTAAAAGGCCAGGCCAAAATGCAAGGTCAGGCCAAAAGGCCAGGCCAGGCCAAAAGCCAAGGGCAGGCCAAAAAGCCAGACCAAAAGTCAAGGGCAGGCCAAAAGGCCAGGCCCAAAGGCAAGGCAAGGCTAGGAGAGGCTAAAAGACCAGGTCAAAAGACAAGGCGAGGGCAAAAGGCAAGGCTAAAACACAAGACAAGGAGAAAAGGTAAGGCCAGGCTAAACCAGACTAAAAGGCAAGCCCAGGTTAAAAGGCCAGACAAATAGGTGAGGCCAGGTCAAAAGGCCAGGTCAAAAAACCAGGAGAGGCCAAAAGGCCAGGCCAGGCCCACATGCCAGGCCAGGACAGACCAGGCCAAAAGGCAAGGCAAGGCCAGGCCAAGGCAAAAGAGAAGGCTAAAAGGCCAGCCCAGGCCAAAAGGTCAGGCCATGCCAACAGGCCAGGCCAGGACAAAAGTCCAGATCAGGACAAAAGGAGAGTCCGGACCAGGTCAGGCCAAGAGACAATGCAAGGGCAGGCCAAGAGGCCAGGCCAGGACAAAAGGCCAGACCAAAAGGCAAGGGAAGGCCAAAAGGCCAGGCCAAAAGGCAAGGCCAGTCCAGGCCATGCCAAAAGTTCAGGCCAGGTGAAAGGCAAGGTCAAAAGGCAAGATCAGGCCAAAAGGCCAGGCAAGGTCAGGCTAGGCCAAAAGGCCAGGCCAGGCCAAAGGCAGGGTCAGGACAAGCCAAGAGGCCAGGCCAGGCCAAAAGGTGAGGCCAGGACAAAAGTCCAGGCCAGGCCAAAAGGGCAGGTCAAAGGGTGAGGCCAGGCTGAATGGCAAGGTAAGGCCAGGCCGAAAGACCAGGCCAAATGGTGAGGCCAGGCCAATAGTCCAGTCCAGCCCAAAAGGCCAGGCCAGGTCAAAAGGCCAGACCAAAATGTCAGGCCAGGTCAAAAGGTCAGGCCTGGCCAAAAGGCCCAGACCAAAAAGGCATGGCGAAGCCAGTCGAGGCCTAAAGGATAGGCCAGGGTAAAATGCTAGGAGAAAAGACCAGGCCAGACAAAAAAGCCAGGCCAAAAGCCAGGACAGGCCAAAAGGCCAGGAGAAAAGCCCAGGCCAGGGTGAAAGGCTAGGACAAAAATTCAGGCCAGGTCAAAAGGCAAAGCCAGGCCGGAGCAGGCCAAAAGCCAAGACCAGGACAAAAGTTCAGACCAGGTTAAAAGGCCAGGCCAAAAGGCAAGGACATGCCAAACCAGA
>NW_022449188.1:1095-1670 GCF_009761245.1 Sapajus apella | reverse complement strand
GAAACCACAGTACCTAATCTTTTGGCTGATTTGTTAGTTCTAAAAAGACAGTCTAGTCCCCAGGCAAGAAGGTGGTTTGTTTTAGGAAAGGGCTGTTAACATCTCTGTTTCAAATTGTAAACTATTAACTAGGTTCTTCCCAAAGTTAGTTTGGCCTACGCCCAGGAATAAACAAGGACAGCTTGGAGGTTAGAAACATGATGATGGAGTCAGTTAGGTCAAATTTCTTTCACGGTCTCAGTTATAATTTTGCAGTGGAGATTTCAGAATTCCCAGGGACTAATCTAGAAATTTATTATAGGCCAGGTGGGGTGGCTCACACCTGTAATCTCAGAACTTTGAGAAGCTGAGTCACGAGGATCACTTGAGGCTGGAAGTTCGAGACCAGCCTAGGCAACATGGAGACTCCAGCTTTTATATTTAAAAAAACAAAACAAAAACAAAAACAAAAAAACAAAAAGAAATTGTATCATAATTGTCTGCCTGAGTAATGAATGGGGGAATCACTTAGACCCAGTTTCCTGTCTCCCATTCATTGATGGTTTCTCTTGGAGCAGGGCAGGACATGAGGGAAG
>NW_022449188.1:0-995 GCF_009761245.1 Sapajus apella | reverse complement strand
TTGTTACCCAGGCTGGAGTGCAGTGGCTGGCACTCAGCTCACTGCACTCCAGCCTGGGTAACAAAGCAAGATTCCATCTCAAAAAACCAAACAAACAAACAAACAAAAACGAAATTGTAGGTGTCATGTTGACTGAATGAAAGAACACGTGGAAACCAGGTAAAAGATGATTTGGGGTGTGTCTGGGAGGGTGTTTCCTGAGAAGATGACTGTGTGAGTTTGAGTGAACTAGGAAGAGAAGATCTGCCCTCGAGTTGGCAGGCACCGTCCATCAGCCAGGGACCCAGACAGAACAAATCCAGAAGGCAAGACCAGTATCTCCTAGAGCTGGGGCAGCCGTTCCCTCCACTGCCTTGGACATCAGATACGTGACTCCCCAAAAGTGCATTATCAAAATGTTGACTTTGTTTTTCGAGAGGAGGTCTCACTCTGTCACCCAGCCTGAAGTGTAGTGGCACAATCTAGGCTCACTGCAACCTCCTGGGCTCAAGCGATTCTCCTGCCTCAGCCTCCCGAGTAGCTGGGATTACAGGCTCCTGCCACCATGCCTGGCTAATTTTTGATTATTTAATAGGAATGGGATTTCTCCACATTGGCAAGGCTGGTCTCAAACTCCTAAACTTAAGTGATCTGTCCACCTCGGCCTCCCACAGTGCTGAGATTACAGGAATGAGCCACCAAACCCAGCCTCACAACATTCACTGCATATGTAAGCATCGGTACATAAAAAACACTGAAACTCCCTCAATAAATGAAGACATGTCCTTTTTGTACATCTGCATTTGTGAAAGACATTTCTCGAAATCTTGGCTACTTAGGTGACTGCATATGCAATGGAGACCTATTGAGGTTTTTGTTTTTTTTGACACAGGGTCTCACTCTGTCACTCATGGTGGAGTGCAGTGGTGTGAACATGGCTCACTGCAGCCTTGATCTCCTGGGCTCCAGTGATCCTCCTGCCTAGGACTCTGAAGTAGCTGGGACTAGAGGTGTGT
>NW_022449187.1:0-1671 GCF_009761245.1 Sapajus apella | reverse complement strand
AAACAAAACACAAAAAAGGCTTCTTAGACTCAAACTGGATTCTGGCCGTGGTTCCACTGGTCACCACTGAACTTCTTTGCATCTCTAAGACTCTGATTCTTTCATTGCAAAAGGGAGTTAGTATTTTCCTTGTTGAGCTGCTGAGGATTAAATGTGATAATATGTGGGAAGCATTAGGCGGGTAGCACACTTAGCAGATGGTGGGTGGCTCCCTCTGCTTTTCCACCAGTCTGTGGCCTGCAGTTTAAATGGTGGGAAGGAGGACATAAGATTTGAGGCTGTAGAAGGAGGGATGGGGTTCTAGGCAAGGGAGGCGGCCTCTTAGGTGTGGAGCCCAGGGCCTGGGCAGAGTCCCACAGTGACCTGGGTATCCTATGAATGGACCCAAATCTGGGCGCCAGCCACCGCGCACCCTCACACCCAGGGTCTTCCTGCAGGTAAAGCTGAAAAGCCAAGGGGCTCACAGTCTGCAGCAGCAGTGGGACCAGTCCCTGGGTCACCTGCAGCAGTACGTGGCCGCCTATCGGCAGCTGACCTCTGAGAAGGAGGCGCTGCCCAGGCAGTTACTGCTACAGACCCAGCTCATGAACCAGCTGCAGCAGCAGGAAGCTCGGGGCAAAGCAGTAGCCGAGATGGCCCTCCAGAAGTTGCAGGAGACCCAGGGCAGGGAGTTGCTGAGGATGGGGCCCCGAGGGGGATGACCTGGCAACCTCTGTGCCTTCTCACTTCGTTTCCTGGCCCCTTAGGAGAACCTGGAAGCTGCCACCCAGGAGAACCAGCAGCCACAGGACCAGCTGAGCCTCACGACCCTTCCTGGGGAAGGTATGGGAGACCTCTTAGAGGGGGGACTGTTAGCAGCATAGGATTGAGGCTTCGGAAGAGACCTTTAGAACAGCTGTTCATGTGCTGACCAGGTGTCCGCAATAAGTTTGCCATCAATATGGTGACCTCCTGGAAGTGGGGGCCACAGGTGGCCTAAGGAAGGGAGAACTGGCCCAGATCAGGAAGGGAGCGGGTCAGAACTCCAACACCGATTGGTAGCGGGACTGTGCCTGGACAGTATAGGAAGCTCTTGGTTCTTAAAAGTAGAAAAAGCACAGTAGCGGATTCCTCTGTGGGGAGGGGTGGCTCAGGGTTACACGGTGAGGGTGGAGGCAGAGGTGGGCCCACAGTAGTGCCTCCCTTGTTGGGTTGTGTGCGCACCCCTCTGGCCCCCCCCCCACAGGAGATGGAGGAGGACATCTGGACAGTGAGGAGGACGAGGTCCCTCGGCCCAGCATTGCAGAGGCCCTGGAGAGCCGAGAGGCCGTGGTGAGCCTGACTCCCCCTGCCCCTCCTTTGCCACCTTCCTCTGTGGTCCCTCCCAGACCCCCTCATGCTCTTGGTTCTTCACCTTCTGATTTCTCTGGACTCATCTCTTCCGGGAGCCCGTGCTCGGGCACCATTTCACCTGTCACCCACAGTGCATTCTCTCAGGCCCCAAGAGAAGGGGCTGCACCCCACCTCCGTGCCCGCTTATTCTTTGTGTGCCCTATAAGAATGTTCACCTCTTGCCTTCAGGGGCCATTTATCAACATGACTGGGGCCGGTGCCCAGGAGGAGCAGGAACAAAGGGTGTGCTACCAGCACCTGGCTCACCCGGTGGCCTCGGTGCAGGAGCCAGAGGCAGTG
>NW_022449186.1:0-1671 GCF_009761245.1 Sapajus apella | reverse complement strand
GGAATTTCTGAATTAAATATAGAAAGAGATTCCAAATTTACCTTGTTCAGGAACTGCCAAACTGTTCTCCATAGCAGTTGCAGTACTTTTGCATCCCCAACCAGCAATGTATGAGATTTCCAATTTCTACATACATCTTAGCAAAACTTGATATTGTCCGTCTTTATTATTATAGGCATTTTAGTAGGTATGTAATAATGGCATGTAGTTTAATTTTGCATTTCCCTAATGATTAATAGTGTTAAGCATTTCTTCACAAACTTATTAGCCATTTTGTATTTTCTTTGTTAAATGTTTATTAAGGTCGAGTGTGGTGGCCCACACCTGTAATCCCAGCACTTTGGGAGGCTAATGTGGGTGGATCACCTGAGCTTAGGAGTTCCAGATGAGCTGGCTAACATGGTGAAACTCCATGTCTACTAAAAATACAAAAATTAGCTGGGGCTGGATGGATGGTTCACGTCTGTAATTCCAGCACTTTGGGAGGCTGAGGTGGGTGGATCACCTGAGGTCAGGAGTTTGAGACCATGCTGACCAACATGGAGAAACCCCATCTCTACTAAAAATACAAAATTAGCCAGGTGTGGTGGCACATGCCTGTAATCCCACCTACTCAGGAGTCTGAGGCAGGAGAATCGCTTGAACCTGGGGAGCTGAGGTTTTGGTGAGTCACGATTGTGCCATTGCACTCCAACCTGGGCAACAAGAGCAAAACTCTGTGTCAAAAAAAAAAAATAACCAGGTGTGTTGGTGCACATCTGTAATCCCAGCTACTCAGGAGACTGAGGCAAGAGAATCGCTTTAACCCAGGTGGCAGAGGTTGCTGTGAGCTGAGATTGTGCCGCTGCACTCCAGCCTGGGTGACAGAGTAAGACTCCACCTCAAAAAAAAAAAAAAAAAAGAAGCCTATACATATCTTTTGCCTATTTATATATTCTTTTTTTTTGAGAGATGAGGTCTCACTGTATTACACAGGATGCTCTCAAACTCCTGGGCCCAGGCAATTCTCCCACCCTAGCCTCCTGAAGTGTGGGGATTACAGGCACGAGCCATCACACCCAGCTCTTTCGCCTTTTAGTTGAATAGTTTGTCTTCCAGTTATTGAGCTATAAGTATCCCTTATGTAGTCTGGATGCAAATAGTTTACCAGATATATTATTTGCAACACTTTCTTCCAATTTGTAGCTTGTCTTTTTATTTTTTAAAGACTCTTAGGTTTTAAAATCAGAAAAAAATATAATGGACTCAATATTATGTGAAAAAGTATACTTAATCTTCTAATAATTTTATTCTTTTAAATCTTCAAACACAATATCAACAGGATTTGGAAACTGGAATTACAATTTACTCCCTAAAGTATGAACTATAACACAGGAAAAGCCTTCTATTATAACATATTTTGACATGAGATTAGTGGTTTACAGGTAACTGGCTGAAGGAGAAGAGTTCTGATTTGTAGCATTTCCAATTTCCATGGTATAAATACTCCCCCAAGGGCAATTTTAAGATACTAATGGTTTAACAACCAACTCAAAAAGTTTCTGAACATTTAGTTGTTGACTCTAGAGGGCCAGAAAGAACCAGCTCTAGCATACTACTGAAAATTCATGATTGAACTGGTAGTAAGAAGTCTTAAAGAGAAATGAAAGAAGAAAAGAAGGAAAGGGGAAG
>NW_022449185.1:1098-1672 GCF_009761245.1 Sapajus apella | reverse complement strand
GGTGAAACCCCGTCTCTACTAAAAATACAAAAAATTAGCTGGGCATGGTGGCGCGTGCCTGTAATCCCAGCTAATTTTTTGTATTTTTAGTAGAGACGGGGTTTCACCATGTTGACCAGGATGGTCTTGATCTCTTGACCTCGTGATCCACCCGCCTCAGCCTCCCAAAGTGCTGGGATTACAGGCTTGAGCCACCGCGCCCGGCCGACCCTGTTTTCTGACCCCTAGCTCCTAGCAACCACAATTTTACTTTCTATGAGTTTGACAATTCATATACCTCATATAAGTAGAATCAGACATTATTTGTCTTTTTGTGACTAGTTTATTTCACTTAGCATAATGCCTCAAGGGTCAACCATGTTGTAGCATGTGACAAGATTCTCTTTCTTTTTAAGGCTGAATTACATACTCCATTAAATGTGAAGAACACATTTTCTTTATCCATCCGTGAACATTTTGTTTGCTTCCAAATGTTGACTGTTGTGAATAGTGCTGCCGTGAATGTAGGTGTTCAAATATCTCTTGAAGTTTCTGCTCTTAATCTTTTTTTTTTTTTTTTTTTTTTTTTTTTTTT
>NW_022449185.1:0-998 GCF_009761245.1 Sapajus apella | reverse complement strand
ACCCAGGCTGGAGTGCAATGGCGCGATCTCGGCTCACCGCAACCTCCACCTCCTGGGTTCAGGCAATTCTCCTGCCTCAGCCTCCTGAGTAGCTGGGATTACAGGCACGCGCCACCATGCCCAGCTAATTTTTTGTATTTTTAGTAGAGACGGGGTTTCACCATGTTGACCAGGATGGTCTCGATCTCTTGACCTGGTGATCCACCCGCCTCGGCCTCCCAAAGTGCTGGGATTACAGGCTTGAGCCACCGCGCCCGGCCTCTGCTCTTAATCTTTTTGTACATATATCAGAAGTGGCATTACTGGATTATATGGTAATTCTATTTTTACATTTTTGAGGAAACTTCACACTGTTTCTATAGTAGATTAATCATTTTACACTCCCATTAAGGGTTGTCTAAGGGCTTCAATTTCTTTACATCCTTGCCAGTACTTGTTTTCTGTTTTGTTTTCTTTTTTCAGTCATAGTCATACTTATGGGTGTAAGATGATATCTCATTGTGGTTTTGATTTGCATTTCTCTGTTTAGTGATATTGAACATTTTTTCCCGTGTTTGTTGGCCAATTGGAGAAGTGTCTAGCTGAGTTCTTTGCCCACTTTTAAGTGGTTTATTTGTTTTTCACTGTTGAGTTGTAACAGGTCTACCTGTATTCTGAACATGAACTTATCAAATAAGTTCATATTAAAGATATCAACTTATCAGATGATTTGCAGATATTTTCTCCACTTTTATAGGTTGCCTTTTCACTGTTAGATTTTTTGATGCAAAATAGTTTGTAACTTTTTTTTTTTGAGACGGAATTTTGCCCTTGTTACCCAGGCTGGAGTGCAATGGCACGATCTCGGCTCACTGCAGCCTCCGCCTCCTGGGTTCAGGCAATTCTCCTGCCTCAGCCTCCTGAGTAGCTGGGATTACAGGCACGCGCCACCAGGCCCAGCTGATTTTTTTGTATTTTTAGTAGAGACGGGGTTTCACCATGTTGACCAGGATGGTCTC
>NW_022449184.1:1046-1672 GCF_009761245.1 Sapajus apella | reverse complement strand
GAATGGGTGTATACGGTATAATGAGAAATTTCTTGCTCTAAAACAAAAACGGAGCTATGTATCAGAATGATTGTCAAGGTGTATATTAAACTTACAGAGTTAAACCACTGTTTGAATGCGGCAGTTCCCCAACACTTTCTCTGGAGAATCTGGAAAGAGATGTTTACAGCCATATACAGACTCTTAAGAATCAGCTTTAAGATCGCATCTAAAACCTACGAGAAACGTGTCTTTCAAACTGCTCCACTGTGTGTTCGTTCACCTTCGGAAGTTGCATCTATGTTTAGATTCTGCGAGATAGAAAGACGTTTCTCCAAAAAGCTGCGTTTGGATATTCCTGAGTGAATGGGAGTATAGGGTTTAATGAGAAATATCTTGCTCTACAACAAAAACGGAGCTATGTAACAGAATGATTGTCAAGGTGTATATTAAACTTACAGAGTTAAACAATTGTTTGAATGTAGCAGTTCACCAACCCTTTCTTTGGAGAATCTGGAAAGGGATATTTACAAACCATATACAGACTCTTAAGAATTAGCTTTAAGATCGCGTCTATATCATACGAGAAACGTCTCTTTCAAACTGCTCCACTGTGTGTTGGTTCAACTTCGGAAGTTGCATCTATG
>NW_022449184.1:543-946 GCF_009761245.1 Sapajus apella | reverse complement strand
ATCGCATCTAAATGATACGAGAAAAGTCTCTTTTAAAGTGGTCCACTCTGTGTTCGTTCACCTTCGGAAGTTGCATCTATGTTTAGATTCTGCCAGTTAGAAAGACGTTTCTCCAAAAAGCTGCGTTTGGATATTCCTGAGTGAATGGGAGTATAGGGTTTAATGAGAAATATCTGGCTCTAAAACAAAAACGGAGCTATGTAACGGAATGATTTCAAGGTGTACATTAAACTTACAGAGTTAAACAATTGTGTGAATGTAGCAGTTCACCAAACCTTTCTTTGGAGAATCTGGAAACAGATATTTGCAGCCGCTTACAGACTCTTAAAAATTAGCTTTAAGATCGCATCTAAATGATAAGAGAAACGTCTCTTTCAAACTGCTCCACTGTGTGTTCATTCAC
>NW_022449184.1:0-443 GCF_009761245.1 Sapajus apella | reverse complement strand
CGCATCTAAATGATACGAGAAACGTCTCTTTCAAACTGTTCCACTGTGTCTTCGTTCACCTTCGGAAGTTGCATTTATGTTTAGACTCTGCGAGTTAGAAAGACGTTTCTCCAAAAAGCAGTGTTTATATATTCCTTAGTGAATGGGAGTATAGGGTTTAATGAGAAATATCTTGCTCTAAAACAAAAACGGAGCTATGTAACAGAATGATTGTCAAGGTGTATATTAAACTTACAGGGTTAAAAAATTTTGCGAGTGTAGCAGTTCACTAAGCCTTTCTTTGGAGAATCTGGTAAGAGATATTTCCAGCTTCATACAGACTCTTAAGAATTAGCTTTAAGATCGCATCTAAACGATAGGAGAAACGTCTCTTTCAAACTGCTCCACTGTGTGTTCGTTCACCCCGGAAGTTGCATCTATGTTTAGATTCTGCGAGTTAGAAA
>NW_022449183.1:0-1672 GCF_009761245.1 Sapajus apella | reverse complement strand
GGTGTAATGAGTAATATCTGGCTGTAAAACAAAAACGGAGCTACCTAGCAGAATGATTGTCAAGGTGTATATTCAACTGACAGATTTAAACAGGTTTGTGAATGTAGCAGTGAAGAAACCCTTTCTTTGGAGAATCTTTAAAGACATATTTCGAGCCATATAGAGGCACATAAGAATTAGTGGTCAGATCGCGTCTAATCCACAGGAGAAACGTCTCTTTCAAACTGCTCTGCTTTGTGTTCGTTCAACTTAGGAAGTTGCATCTATGTTTAGACTCAGCGAGTTAGAAACAAGTTTCTTCTAAAAGCTGCGTTTGGACATTCCTGAGTGAATGGGAGTATAGGGCCTAATGAGAAATATCTGGCTCTAAAACTAAAACGGAGCTATGTAGCAGAATGATAGTCAAGGTGTATATTCAACTTACATAGTTAAACAGATATGTGAATGTAGCAGTTCAGAAACCCTTTCTTTGGAGAATCTGGAAAGAGATATTTCAGGCCATACACAGGCTCCTGGGAGTCAGCCGTATGATGGCGTCTAAGGCGTCTAAACAACAGGAGAAACGTCTCTTTCAAACCACTCTGCTGTATTTGGTTCACCTTAGGAAGTTGCATCTATTTTTAGATTCAGCGTGTTAGAAACACGTTTCTCCAAAAAGCTGCTTTTGGTATTCCTGAGTGAATGGGAGTATAGGGTGTAATGGAAATATCTGGCTCTAAAACTAAAACGGAGCTATGAAGTAGAATGATTGTCAAGGTGTATATTAAACTTACAGAGTTAAACAGATGTGTGAATGTAGCTGTTCAGAAACCCTTTCTTTAGAGAACCTGCAAAGAGATATTTCCAGCCTTATACAGGCTCATAAGAATTAGTGGTAAGATCGCGTATAAACCACGGGAGACACGTCTCTTTCAAACTGCTCTGGTATGTGTTCGTTGACCTTAGGAAGTTGCATCTATGTTTCGATTCAGCGAGTAAGAAACACGTTTGTTCTAAAAGCTGCGTTTGGATATTCCTGAGTGAGTGGGAGTATAGGGTGTAATAACAAACATCTGATCTCTAAAATAAAAACGTAGCTATGTAGCAGAAGGATTGGGAAGGTGTATATTCAACTTACAGAGTTAAACAGATGTGTGAATATAGCAGTTCAGAAACACTTTCTTTGGAGAATCTGGAAAGAGATAATTCCAGCCATATACAGGCTCTTAAGAATTAGCGGTAAGATCGCGTCTAAACCACAGGAGAATCGCCTCTTTCAAACTGCTCTCTTATGGGTTCGTTCACCTTCGGAAGTTGCAACTATGTTTAGATTCAGCGAGTTAGAAACACGTTTCTTCTAAAAGCTGCGTTTGGATATTCCTGGGTTATTGGGAGGATAGGGTGTAATCAGAAATATCTGGCTCTAAAACAAAAACGGAGCTATGTAGAAGAGTGATTGTCAAGGTGTGTATTCAACTTACAGAGTTAGACAGATGCGTGAATGTAGCAGTTCAGAAACCCTTTCCTTGGGGAAACTGGAAAGAGATATTTCCAGCCATATACAGTCTCCTAAGAATTAGCTTTAAGATCACGTCTAAACCACAGGAGAAACGTCTCTTTCAATCTGCTCTGCTCTGTGTTCGTTCACCTTAGGAAGTTGCATCTATGTTTAGAATCAGCGAGTAAGAAACAC
>NW_022449182.1:0-1673 GCF_009761245.1 Sapajus apella | reverse complement strand
TCTAAAAGCTGCGTTTGGATATTCCTGAGTGAAAGGGAATAATGGGTGTAATGAGAAATATCTGGCTCTAAAACAAAAGCGGAGCTATGCAGCAGAATGATTGTCAAGGTGTATATTGAACTTACAGAGTTAAACAGATATGTGAATGTAGCAGTTCAGAAAACATTTCTTTGGAGAACCTGGAAAGAGATGTTTACAGCCATATACAGACTCTTAAGAATTAGATTTAAGATGGCATCTAAATCATACGAGAAACGACTCTTTCAAACTGCTCCACTGTGTGTTCCTTCTCCTTAGGAAGTTGCATCTATGTTTAGATTCAGCAAGTTAGAAACACGTTTCTCCAAAAAGCTGCGTTTGGATATTCATGAGTGAATGGGAATAATGGGTGTAATGAGAAATATTGGGATCTGAAACAAAAACGGAGCTATGTAGTAGCACGATTGTCAAGGAGTATATTCAACTTAGAGAGGTAAACAGATATGTGACTGTAGCAGTTCAGAAAAACTTTCTTTGGAGAATCTGGAAAGAGATATTTCCAGCCATACACAGGCTCCTAACAATTAGCTTTAAGAACGCATCTAAACCATAGGAGAAACGTCTCTTTCAAACTGCTCCGCTGTGTGTTCGTACGCCTTATGAAGATTCATCTATGTTTAGATTCAGCGAGTTAGAAACACGTTTCTCCAAATAGCGGCGTTTGGATATACCTGAGTGCATGGGAGTATAGGGTGTAATGAGAAATATCGGGCTCTAAAAAAAAACGGAGCTATGTAGCAGAATGATTCTCAAGGTGTCTATTCAACTTAGAGAGTTAAACAGATATGTGAATGTAGCAGTTCAGAAAACTTTCTTTGGAGAATCTGGAAAGAGATATTTCCAGCCGTATACATGCTCTTAAGAATTAGCTGTAAGATCGCATGTAAACCACAGGATAATTGTCTCTTTCAAGCTGCTCTCTTATGTTTTCGTTCACCTTCGGAAGTTGCATCTATGTTTAGATTCAAAGAGTTAGAAACACGTTTCTTCTAAAAGCTGCGTTGGATATTCCAGAGTGAATAGGAATAATGGGTGTAATGAGAAATATCTGGCTCTAAAACAAAAGCGGAGCTATGTAGCAGAATGATTGTCACGGTGTATATTAAACTTACAGAGTTAAACCATTGTGTGAATGTAGCAGTTCACTAACACTTTCTCTGGAGAATCTGGAAAGAGAAATTTCCAGCCATATACAGACTCTTAAGAATTAGCTTTAAGATCGTATCTAAATCATACGAGAAACGTCTCTTTCAAACTTCTCCACTGTGTGTTCGTTCACCTTAGGAAGTTGCATCTATGTTTAGATTCAGCGAGTTAGAAACACGTTTCTCCAAAATGCTGCGTTTGGATATTCCTGATTGAATGGGAGTATAGCGTTTAATGAGAAATATCTGGCTCTATAACAAAAACCGAACTATGTAGCAGAATGATTGTCAAGTTGTATATTAAGCTTACAGAGTTAAATAATTTTGTGAATGTAGCAGTTCACTAACACTTTCTTTGGAGAATCTGGAAAGAGATATTTCCAGCGATATACAGACTCTTAAGAATTAGCTTTAAGATCTCATCTAAATCATACGAGAAACTTCTTTTTCAAACTGCTCCACTGTGTGTTCGCTCACCTTCGGAAGTTG
>NW_022449181.1:0-1673 GCF_009761245.1 Sapajus apella | reverse complement strand
AAAGCATTGTTTCTGAGTGAGCCTGCAGGTATTCCCAGGAAGATTGGGACTAACTGCAACTAGTGACAACCGGGTATTGAGTCCTGATAATTTTGTATTTTATTCTTCTTAGCGTGATAATTTATTTTCCCTTTTTGCCTGTGAACCATGCTTCAACAATCATAACACCTTACCTTCTATTTTTTTTTTAAGAGACGGGATTCATCATGTTGTTCAGGCCAGTCCCTAAGTTCCAACCTCAGGTGATCTGCCCACCTCCAGCTCCCAATGGGTGAGGATTACAGGCGTGAGCCACCACCGCACCCAGACCATAACATCTTACCTTCTAAAATAAATGATTATATAATTTTAATTTATTTTTATATAATTAAATTATATTTATATAATTTTAAATATAAATATGTTTCATATATGTATTTATAGATAAAAGTATATTTATATATAAATATTTTTATGTATAACCTATATATAAATACAAACACATAAAAATACACATATTAATATATAAATATATATATAGTAGGTTTTAGTATGTATAGAAAAGATCTGTGTATTTCTAATACACACATAATCTGTGTATGTTTATATATGTAATCCATATTTGTGCATTTGTATTTATGTATTTTGTATATTAGTATGTATAATCTACATGTCTGTATATAGTTCATATAATTGTATATATTTTATTTACATATATATTTATATATCTGTATATAATAAATTCTACTATATATAGAAAAGACCTCTGTATTTCTAATGTATGGAAATATGAAATGTACTTTTTGTCTCTTCAGTTGCAAAAATAAAAAGGCTATTTTAAAATCGATAGATTCTGCTCTACTTTGAATTTTTTTTCTTAATTATATTAGATTGCAGGGAGGGGACGCTGAAAGGAAAGACTATGGAAATAATTCTTCCATCGGCTTCTATAAGTGGAATGGTATTTTAACAATGAAACCTAAGTAGGTAGAATCCATTTCTTGGTACTTAGTGTATGAACTAGCAAGATTGCATGAAGAAAGACCTTACAAGAAGAGCGGTCATCCTGTGAAGGGGAAATTTGTCTCCAGCGCTCAGCCATGACGCAATCCTTATTCTCCTGTCTGGCTGTGACCTGTCCCTCTGACCTCAACCCCCCAGGACCCCACTTCCTACCCCCCCACACCACCCATTCTTCCCTCCTCCCCATACATCAACTCTCCCTCCCTCCCTCCCTCCTCACACACCACCTCTCCCTCCCTCCCTCCTTCTCCACACGCCACCTCCTCCCCCCTCCCTCCCTCCCCACACACCACCTCCTCCTCCTCCCTCTCTCCCCACATACCACCTCTCCCTCCCTCCCTCCCTCCCCCCACACAACATCTCCCTCCTTCCCTCCCTCCCTCCCCACATACCACCTCTCCCTCCCTCCCTCCCCCCACACCACCTCTCCCTCTCTCCCTCCCTCCCTCCCCCCCACCCACCACCTCTCCCTCCCTCCCTCCCTCCCTCCCCACCATCAGTATACAGAGTCACTGGGATCATTTTGCAACACATTGGATTTATTGACATCAGCATGGGGGCGCCCCCCCGTGCTGGTGAGACCTCCGCGGTCTCCTGGTGGCTGGGCCTGAACTTAGTCGCTGTTCTGGGATGTGGTACTGGAGATGGTGATCACGTCACTCATCGGATCC
>NW_022449180.1:0-1673 GCF_009761245.1 Sapajus apella | reverse complement strand
TAGCAGAAGACAAGAAATAGCTAAGATCAGAGCAGAACTGAAGGAGACAGAGACACAAAAAACCCTTCAAAAAATCAATAAATCCAGGAGCTGGTTTTTTGAAAACATCAACAAAATAGACAGACCACTAGCCAGATTAAAAAAAAAGAAAAGAGAGAATAACCAAATTGATGCAATAAAAAACGATAAAGGAGATATCACCACAGATTCCACAGAAATTCAAACCATCATCAGAGATTATTACAAACAACTCTATGCACATAAACTAGTAAACCTGGAAGAAATGGTTAAATTCCTGGACACTTGCCTCCTCCCAAGCCTAAACCAGGAAGAAGCCGAAATCCTGAACAGACCCAAAACAAGGTCTGAAGTTGAGGCAGCAATTAAGAGCTTACCATCCAAAAGAAGCCCAGGTCCAGAGAGCTTTACAGCCGAATTCTACCAGACATACAAAGAGGAGCTGGTACCATTCCTTCTGAAACTATTCCAAACAATATAAAAAGAGGGAATTCTTCCCAAATCATTTTATGAGACCAACATCATCCTGATTCCAAACCCCGGCAGAGACTCAACAAGAAAAGAAAACCTCAGGCAAATATCCATGATGAACATAGATGCAAAAATCTTCAATAAAATACTGATAAGCCAATTGCAACAGCACCTCAAAAAGCTTATCCAACATGATTAAGTAGGCTTCATCCCGCGGATGCAAGGCTGGTTCAATATATGCAAGTCTATAAACGTAATTCACCATATAAACAGAACCAAAGACAAAAACCACATGATTATCTCAACTGATGCAGAGAAGGCCTTTGACAAAATTCAACCGCCCTTTATGCTAAAAACCCTCAATAAGCTAGGTATTGACGAAACGTATCTCAAAACAATAAAAGCTATTTATGACAAACCAACAGCCAATATCATACTGAATGGGCAAAAACTGGAAGCATTCCATTTGAAATCTGGCACCAGACAAGGATGCCCTCTCTCACCACTCCTATTTAATACAGTACTAGAAGTTCTAGCCAGAGCAATCAGGCAAGAAAAAGAAATAAAGGGTATTCAAATAGGAAAGGAGGAAGTCAAATTGTCTCTATTTGCAGATGACATGATTGTATATCTAGAAGACCCCATCGTCTCAGCCCCAAATCTCCTGAAACTGATAAGCAAGTTCAGCAAAGTCTCAGGATACAAAATCAATGTGCAAAAATCACATGCATTCCTATACACCAATAACAGACTTAAAGAGAGCCAAATCAAGAACAAACTTCCATTCACAATTGCCACAAAGAGAAAATACCTAGGAATACAACTACAAGGAATGTAAAGGACCTCTTCAAGGAGAACTACAAGCCACTGCTCAACGAAATAAGAGAGGACACAGATGGAAAATCATTCAGTGTTCATGGTTAGGAAGCATCAATATCGTGAAAATGGCCGTACTGCCCAAAGTAATTTACAGATTCAATGCTATCCCCATCAAGCTACCAATGACCTTCTTCACAGAACTGGAAAAAATCACCTTAAACTTCATATGGAACCAAAAGAGAGCCCACACAGCCAAGTGAATTCTAAGCAAAAAGAACAAAGCAGGAGGCATCACACTACCGGACTTCAAACTATACCACAAGGCTACAGTAATCAAAACAGCATGGTACTGGTACCAAAACAGA
>NW_022449179.1:0-1675 GCF_009761245.1 Sapajus apella | reverse complement strand
GCCAAAAGCCTCTAGCTTTCCAGTTCTCCCTTTTACATCCCTCTGCAAGAGACCAAGGCTTATGCTCTCCTCTGTGAGGGGGAGAACTCTACTTTCAACAGAAAAGAAAAAAAATGAACTCCAAAACCAATTTTTAAATTCGATACAGGAAAACCACCATTTAACACACATCTTTTGAGATACCTATTGTGCCTACAACTAAAATGCCATCTAAAGAGAAAGGGGATTTTATGTTTGGAAGTTAACCAGAACCACCACCTAAGAATAAATTCTCTAGTCTTGTCAATAATAGCAAAGTATATGGCTCAGCCCAGTATACTCCTTCCAGTAAGGTGCCTTGCTCAAATGCAACTGTTACATAATCTTTTCTGAGAAACATCCATCAAGGATCCATGCAGGTCACACAGGTCTAAGAGGTCAAAGAGAATCACCAGGCAGAGGACTGAGGTCACATGGGTAAGCATGACTATCCCCAATGATTAGGTCCTCTGGTACCATGTTTGAGGGTCATGCCTGCAACCATGGGTGGCACACACAGTGCCAGGACCCAGGGAACAAGGAAGGAGAACAGTTGGGGGAATGCCCCCACCGTTTTCTCCTCCACCTTTGGTCAAACCAAAAAGAACAAGGACACAGGAACACCTCTTCTCTTGTCTCTTTTCTAGGATGGGTAGCAAGCCATCTTCAGCCTGTACTCCTCTGGATTGCTTTTTGTACTCCTTTGACCCCAAATTTTAAAAAATGAGTGACTCATTATCTTTTGCACAAGGGCATCACCTTCTTACCATCTTGAGAATGAACAGACCTGCCCAGCTCAAGGAAGCCTTGACTTTGATCTTATCCAACAATTAGATCTTTTCTGTAGACGGGAGGTCAAATGGTCTATGATCCCCTATGTACAGCCTTTCTTTGTCCTGTGAGACAACACAGACCTTTGCAAGCATTGCACAATTGACTCAGCCCGTTTTTTGTTTTTTGTTTTTTTGAGATGGAGTCTCGCTGTGTCACCAGCTTAGAGTGCAGTGGTGCAATCTTGGCTCCCTGCAACCTCCACCACCCAGGTTCAACAGATTCTCCTGACTTAGCCTCCCAAGTAGCTGGGACTACAGGTGCACACCACCACATCCAGATAATTTTTGAATTTTTAGTAGAGATGGAGTTTCACCATATTGGCCAGGCTGGTCTCAAACTCCTGACCTCAGGTGATCTGCCCACCTCAGCTTCCCAAAGTGCTGAGGTTACAGGCATGAGCCAATGTGCCTGGCCTGACTCAGCCCTCTTAACAATTGTATCAGGCAACTCTTTGAAGAACAGTTCCCCTATGTCATAAGACCAAGTTTTTGAGGAGCTTTTGGAGGTGGCTTCTATGTGCCCCAGCCCTTCTAGTATCCTTTATTCAGGGCCCCCTCCAACTCTGCCATCAGTTCCACCATCTCCAAAACTCCCAACTGCCCCAACTTCACCTTTACCCCTACAAGAAATGCCAGGTGGAAGGGGCAACATTAGGGTACATATTCCCATCTCATTATAGGACCTTACGCAAATAAAGGGAGACTCGGCCTGATTTTTTGATGATGCTGATAGGTATACAGATGCTTTCCGAAATTTAACACAAGTGTTTGATCTCACATGAAGGGCAGTTATGCTGCTTCTAAGCCAAACCCTCATTGTAGCT
>NW_022449178.1:0-1675 GCF_009761245.1 Sapajus apella | reverse complement strand
ATTCCATTTCAAAAAACAACAACAAATCGATATGACCGATGGTAAAGATACCTAATCACCTCATGGATCTGACTAGGGCGATTTCCGAGTGGGAAATAGAAAAGGCCAGCTGGATTTTTCAAGATGCCTATGAGCAAAGATAAGCACAGAGACATTAATTAAAGAAAATATTCCGGTTTTTCAGTGGAATTAAGATGGAATAGCAAGGAACCAGGATTTGCTGGGTGAGAAAGGACCACTGTTTCTCACTGTCGTGTCTCCAGGCAAAAGCTTTCAAATCTGGGGCAGTAAAATCTGATCTCTGAGAAGGATGAACTCAAGAATAGGACTGTACAATCCTTTGTTGAGGCCTCAGACATATTTAAGGACCTACCAAAGAGAACTTCTGCATATCTCTTTTTGAGATGAAGTTTCACTCTTGTTACACAAGATGGAGTGCAGTGGCATGATCTCCGCTCACTACAACCTCCTCCTCCTGGGTTCAAGGGATTCTCCTGTATCAGGCTCCCGAGCAGCTGGGATTACAGGCCACCACGCCCAGCTAATTTTTTGTATTTTTAGTAGAAACGGGATTCCACCACATTAGCCATGCTGTTCTCTCAATCTCCTGACCTCAGGTGATCTGCCCACCTCAGCTTCCCAAAGTTCTGGGATTACAGGTGTGAGCCACCATGCCTGGCCAGCTTCTACATGTTTAAAGACACTGTGCCTCACTCAGCAGCTTCATGGGAGCCTAAAGATAAAGAAAGATCTATTTTGTTATTTTAACATTTCATTTATTTATTTATCTGTTTGTTTAGAGACAGGGTCTCACTCTGTTGTCCAGAATGAAGGGCAGAGGTGTGATTTCGAAGAGGAAAAGAGAGAGGAAGAAAAAGATAGGCTTTGAGAGACCTGTCCACAGCTATTCGAGCCCCTGCTATGAGAGTCTTCCCAGAGGAGTCCACAGATTCTGTGGGGCAGGGATCAGCCACCCACACCACGTGCTATCTGCACTCTCAGTCCACAGAACTACGCGAGGCGGTCATCAATTATTGTGTTAACTAACTTCATTCCAGGATGAATTTGTGTTATGCAGCAATAAATGACCAAAAAAATTAAATTTACTGACTTAGAAAATGTCAAAAAATATGTTGTAAAGTGAAAAAATTTAATAGTGAAATAACATGTATGGTGCCACTTTTGAAACAGAAAACTTCGTGTAAGGAATCCATGTACACATAACACCTTTGCACAGACTATAATTCCAATGCTTTCTGTTAACTAACTCTGGAGAATCAGCATTAAGGGAATAAATACATATCTAATTCTTTATTTATATGTTGTATTTATATATAAATATATATTTTATATTTAGGTACTTATGAATAAGTATGCATTATATATACATTTATTTACTTATATATTGATATTTTACAAATATTTATATATATTGTATATAAATTTATATACTTTATATTGTATATACTTATATATTTTTATTTATGTTTATAAATGTATATGGTTTTGTGTACATAAATACGTACATATTTTTATTTCTGTATATAAATATTTATAAATGGCATTTTATCAATGGCTTTTTATCAATGAGGTATAAATGGCTTTTTACTTTTTTGAAAGAAAACTTTTACATGTAATCCCAGCACTTTGGGAGGCCGAGGCGGGTGGATCACGA
>NW_022449177.1:0-1675 GCF_009761245.1 Sapajus apella | reverse complement strand
CCTCCAGGTAGCCTTTCTGATGGCACCACACCCAGGTGGGCTCAGGGGCAGCCTCTATTCTCCGGGCATGAGAAGCTGCCTCCCGGGTATAATGGTCCCAGGTCAGCTGCTACAGGAGTCCCGGCACAAGATGACAATGGATGGATCAGGACTGAGGGTCAGAGATGCGGAGAGGCAGACAGCTTTGGAATGCAGTTGGTGAGATCAGTGGGATTTGCTGCAGGGGGACTGTCAGGGTGCAGGGGAGAATTCTGGAGCGGCTCTGTCTTCATCTCTCTCTTCCCTCCAAACCCAGGAGAGCAAATGAGGCAGAAGGACTTGCGGGCCCAGCTCACCAGCTCCATCCTCAGGAGCTGGAGGACCATCAACTTCCATGGCTGGGAGGGAGCCTTTCTGGACAGAGTCCTGGACATCCAGGGCCAGCAGCTGGGCCCCTTGTGGACCTCTGGTCTCCTTTTCTCCGTGTTGCTGCTGTCCTTCCAAGCGTCTACATTTCTGGTGATGTCACTCTAGCCTTTACTGAGCAGGACTGGGGAAGGAGTGTGGGGGTCATGGGGTGAGGTAGGAGGAGCCTCCCAGATCCTGCCACCCTTTCCATCAAAACCCACACATTCTGGATCCTGTTCTCTCTGGGTTCCTGCTGTTTTCTGCATGAACAAATTAATCACATCATTCTGGTGAAGGTGGCAGTGACTGATGAGGTCTGCTGTTCTGAGAGTTCCAGGCTTCTACTAATGTGGGAAGGAGGGTTCAGGTGCAGGTGGGCTGCAGAGGTAGAATCCAGGGTCTGAGTGGCTTTCCTGCTGCAGGCCAGCAGACGTCCACAGCCACCCTGTCACTGACATGATCCTTGTCCTGCCATTCT
Source organism: Sapajus apella (assembly GCF_009761245.1). NCBI lineage: Eukaryota > Metazoa > Chordata > Mammalia > Primates > Cebidae > Sapajus > Sapajus apella. The sequence goes on along the minus strand of NW_022449177.1, from coordinate 810 downwards.
GTCATTTATTTGCAATGGCTGCCAGAACAATCTTCCTGAAGCACAGGTTTTGGAAGAATTTAAACATGTTAATAGGCCAGGCACAGTGACTCACGCCTGCCATCCCAGCTCTTTGGGAGGCTGAGGTGGCTTGAACCCAGGTGGCAGAAGTTGCAGTGAGCCGAGATTGTGCCACTTTACTCCAGCCTGGGCGACAGAGCAAAACTTTGTCTTAAAAACAAAACGAAACAAAACAAAACAAAAGGACAACAAATGGCACCAACACCTAGAGACCTCCAGTGCTGCTCCCCCAGCAGTCCGCAGGCTCAGCCCTCATGTCGAACACCTTCACAGAGAGGCCTTTCCTGACCACCTTCTCCTCCACCACAGCACCCCTGCTCACACTAGTGCACTCTACACCTGCATGTGATTTCTCGTTACATTTTTATTTTTGAAGACAGGGTCTTTCTCTGTTCCTCAGGCTGGGTGCAGTGGCACAATGTCGGCTCACTGCAACGTCCAACTCCCAAGTTCAAGCCATCCTCCCACCTCAGTCTCCTGAGTAGCTAGGGTTACAGGCAGGTGCCACCGCACCTGGCTCTTTTTCATATATATATTTTTTGTACTTTAGTACAGATGGCATTTCACCATGTTGGCCAGGCAGGTCTTGAACTCCTAACCTCAAGGGATCCATCCACATCAGCCTCCGAAAGTGCTGGGATTACAGGTGTGAGCCACCGCACCTGATGGTACCTGCTTTAGTATTTATTCTTCATAGCGCTCTCCACTTGATGTGCTGTCTGTGTGACTGGTTTGTTTGTGGATTGCCTG
>NW_022449176.1:0-1675 GCF_009761245.1 Sapajus apella | reverse complement strand
ATTTCTCATTACACCCTATACTACCATTCACTCATGAATATCCAAACACAGCTTTTAGAACAAACATGTTTCTATCTCTCTGAAACGAAACATAGATGCAACGTCCTAAGGTCAACGAACACACAGCAGAGCAGTTTGAAATAGACGTTTCTCCTGTGGTTTAGACGCGATCTTAAGCCAATTCATATGAGCATGTATATGGCTGGAAATATCTCTTTAAAGATTCTCGAAAGAAAGTTTTTCTGAACTGCTACATTCACACATCTGTTTAACTCTGTGTGTTGAATATACACCTTGACAATCATTCTGCTACATAGATCCGTTTTTTTTTACAGCCAGATATTTCTCATTACACCCTATACCCCCATTCACTCAGGAATATCCAAACGCAGCTTTTAGAAGAAACGTGTTTCTAAGTCGCTGAATCGAAACATAGATGCAACTTCCTATGGTGAAACAAATACAGAAGAGTAGTTTGAAATGATCGTTTCTCCTGTGTTTTCGACACGATCTTACAGCTAATTCTTATGATCCTGTATATGGCTGGAAATATCTCTTTCCAGATTCTCCAGAAAAAGGTTTTCTGAACTGCTACATTCACACATCTGCTTAACTCGCTAACTCGAATATACACCTTGACAATCATTCTGCTACATAGCTCTGTTGTTGTTTTAGAGCCCGATATTTCTCATTACACCCAATACTCCCATTCACTCAGGAATATCCAAACGAAGCTTTTAGGAGAAACGTGTTTCTAACTCGTTGAATCTAAGCATTGATGCAAGTTCCTAAGGTGACCGAACACACTGTAGAGCAGTTTGAAAGAGACGTTTCTCCTGTGATTTCTACACAATCTTAAAGCTAATTCTTAAGAGTCTGTATATAGCTGGAAACCTCTCTTTCCAGATTCTCCAAAGAAAGTGTTTCTGAAGTTTTACATTCACACATCTGTTTACCTTTGTAAGTTGAATATGCACCTTAACAATCATTCTGCCGTGAAGCTCCGTTTTTGTTTCAGGGCCAGATATTTCTCATTACACCCTATACTCCCATTGACTCAGGAATATACAAACGCAGATTTTACAAGAAACGTGTTTCTAACTCGCTGAATCTAAACATAGATGCAACTTCCTAAGGTGAACCAAATACAGCGGAGTGGTTTGAAAGAGACGTTTCTCCGATTGTTTAGGCGCGATCATATGGCTAATTCTTATGAGCCTGTGTATGGCCTGAAATATCTCTTTCCAGATTCTCCAAAGAAAGGGTTTCTCATCTGCTACATTCACACATCTGTTTAACTCTGTAAGTTGAATGTACACCTTGACTATCATTCTGCTACATAGCTCCGTTTTTGTTTTAGAGCCAGATATTTCTCCCTATGCCCTATACTCCCATTCACTCAGGAATGTCCAAACGCAGCTTTTAGAAGAAACATGTTTCTAACTCCCTGACTCTAAACATAGATGCAACTTCCCAAGTAGAATGAACACAAAGCAGAGCAGTTTGAAAGAGACGTTTCTCCTGTGGTTTAGACGCGATCTAAAACCTAATTCTTATGATCCTGTATAGGGCTGGAAATATCTCTTTCCAGATTCTCGAAAGAAAGTGTTTCTGAACTGCTACATTCACACATGTGTTTACCGCTGTAAGTTGGATATACACCTTGACAATCATT
>NW_022449175.1:0-1675 GCF_009761245.1 Sapajus apella | reverse complement strand
GAGATGGAGTTTCGCTCTTGTTACCCAGGCTGGAGTGCAATGGCGCGGTCTCAGCTCACTACAACCTCCGCCTCCTGGGTTCAGGCAATTCTCCTGCCTCAGCCCCCTGAGTAGCTGGGATTACAGGCACATGCTACCATGCACAGCTAATTTTTTGTATTTTTAGTAGAGACGGGGTTTCACCATATTGACCTGGATGGTCTCGATCTCTTGACCTCGTGATCCACCCGCCTCGGCCTCCCAAAGTGCTGGGATTACAGGCGTGAGCCACCGCGCCAGGCCTTTTATAGCATTGTTTTATTTGAGTCAGGAATATAATGATCTAGATAGCAGCTGCTAGTTGAGCAGGTTTTAATTTTATCACATGATTAAAATTTTAACCCCTTAAGGGGTAAATTAATCAGCAAATTAGACACAACTGAAGAGAGAATTAACAAAATAGATGTTAGGTCTAAGGAAATTAGAATGTAGTACAAAGACTTACCGAGATGGAAAATATAAGAGCAGATGAGAGACTCAGAGGATAGAGCAAGAAGTTCCAACATGTATATAACAGACATTTAGGAATAAGAGAACAAAGGGAAAGAAAGGAGGGACAATATTTAAAATGATAACATCTGAGAACTTTCCAAAATTGATAGAAAATATGAATATTCATATTCAGAAGGTACAATGAGAATGCAATAGTACAAATACAAGTAAAACTGCATTGGCAGTATTTAAGCTTACACTGGTAAAATTCTGAAGAACAATTATAAGAAAGCATAAATTATGTTGTATGAAACTAGAGAAAAAGAAAATAGGAATTATCTACAATGAAAAATACCTATAATTATAGTGACAATAGATTTATTAATAACCAAAATAAAAGCTAGAAGACAACAATAATATCGAAGTGCTGAGAGAAAATAACTATACTAGGAATTCTACGGATAGCTATACTACTTTTCGAGATTAAGAATAAAATAAAGATATTTTAAGATATATAAAAAGACTTCAGGCTGGGTGCAGTGGCTCATGCTTGTAATCCCAGGACTTTGAGAGGCCAAGGCAGGCGGATCACCTGAGGTTATGAGTTCAGGACTAGCCTGACCAACATGGAGAAACTCCATCTATACTAAAATACAAAATTAGCCAGGCTTGGTGGTGCATGCGTCTAATCCCAGCTACTCAGGAGGCTGAGGCAAGAGAATTGCTTGAACCTGGGAGGCGGATGTAGCAGTGAGCCGAGATTGTGCCATTGCACTTCAGCCTGGGCAACAAGAATGAAACTCTGCCTCAAAAAAAAAAAACTAGATAAATGAAAGGACTTCGAAAACCTTGTGGAAAATTTAATGAAAAGATAAAAATAAAAAACATAAGTTTGGGGCTGGGCGTGGTGGCTCACGCCTGTAATCCAAGCACTTTGGGAGGCTGAAGCGGGTGGATCATGAGGTCAAGAGATTGAGACCATCCTGGTCAACATGATGAAACCCTGTCTCTATTAAAAATGCAAAAAATTAGCTGGGCATGGTGGCGCGTGCCTGTAATCCCAGCTACTCAGGAGGCTGAGGCAGGAGAATTGCCTGAACCCAGGAGGCGGAGGTTGCGGTGAGCCAATGGTTATGAAGAGGTGGAAGTGGTCCAGTGCGCCATTGCACTCCAACCTGGGTAACAAGAGCGAAACGCCGTCTCA
>NW_022449174.1:0-1676 GCF_009761245.1 Sapajus apella | reverse complement strand
TTTGGGAAGCTAAGGCAGGTGGATTATTTGAGGTCAGGAGTTGGAGAGCAGCATGACCAACATGGTGAAAAACCATCTCTACTAAATACAAAAAAAAAAAAAAAAAAAAAAGCTGGGTGTGGTAGTATGCACCTGTTATCCCAGCTGCTCAGGAGTCTGAGGCGGGAGAATTACTTGAACTCGGGAGGTGGAGGTTGCAGTGAGCCAAGATCATGCCACTGCACTCCAGCCTGGGCGACAGAGTGAGACAGTCTCAAAAACCAAAACAAAGCCATGTGTGTTTAATGACAAACATTTTTCTCATTTCGCATTTCTCTTCGTCCTCTTGGACCCTTATTTCTCTTCCTCCATCTTGGTTCTAACATGAAGCTGAGCATTGATTTAAAGGTGCACAACAATGATAAATCTCCTTAGCAGGCATTTTTAACTTCTCAGTCAACACAGGAAAGATGGCAACGTGTACTGTGTACTTGGCCTGTGGCAGAAAGTAAATGGTTGTTGAGCGAATAAATGATGGAGCAATTGTGTATTTGCTACGGTTGCCGTTAACAAATGGCTACGATCTTAGTGGCTTAAAACATCACAGATTTGTTTGTAGTTTTGGAGCTCAGAAGCCCAGAATGGATCTCATGTGGCTAAAATCAAGGTGTTAGTAGGGCTTCTTTCTGGAAGCTCCAGGGGAAAGTCCATTTTCTTTCCTTTTCCAGCTTCTACAAGCTGCCTGCATGCCTTAGCTCATGGCCCCTTCTTCCACCTTCAAAGCCAACAGCGTGGCATCTTCCAGTCTGTGTGACTGACCCTCCTGCCTCCCTCTCATAGGACCCTTGTGATTACTTTAGGGCCACCTGGATCATCTCCCCATCTCGAGATGAGTGTTCTTCTGCCAGCTCCACAAACAATTACACATTCTTTCACTCTAGCACAGCTTTGACCTTGGGGTTTCAGGCTGTAACTAGGGATTCTGCATTTGCCCAAATACTTACTGAGCACCTACTACATGCCAGGACCTGTGCTAAATGTTAGGAATAGGGCAATGAACAAAACAGACCACTCCCAGGGCACTTTCTTTGAAGAAGACACAGGTATTCACATTCGTTCCATCAAGTCCACCCTGCTAATCTTACCTGTAGGCATTGGAATTCATCATTCCCGTGTACCTGTCCCCACTTCCTGCCCTATAAATGGAAGACTGTAGACTGCTCCATAGCCCACCAATCTTTGGACCACTTTCTTCTGACCACCGGGTTCCCGGGGTGGCTTCTGCAGGTACGTGGAGATGGGACAGGACCTCTCTCAGTGCCTCTGGTTCTCACTCATCTAGGCTAAGAAAAGGGAGGTCGAGGCCACTTTGAAAGTCAACCGGAAAGTTGTACTGCACTTAAAGGGTTTGCGTCATGACAGATCTCAGCACCAGGAAAGCCGGCACAGCCTAGCCCTGGACTTAGCCCATTCTTACCAGGTACAGGTCCCCAGCTTGGGCAGACACTGGTTTGTGACCTCCACACAGAGCTTGGCTGTTAGTGGAAGTAAAGGGTGTTGTCCGTTTCTTCCCAGCTGAGCTTCCCACAGGCCCTGAGCTTGGATGGGGGCATCATCTTTAGACAGAGTCCCCAAGGAACATTCAATTTTGGCATGGATGCTTGAGCTGCCATCAACCACAATGTCACATCCCAGGT
>NW_022449173.1:0-1676 GCF_009761245.1 Sapajus apella | reverse complement strand
TTTTTTTTTTATTTTTTTAAATTACTAATTAATTATTATTTTTTTTTTTTGAGACGGAGTTTCACTCTTGTTACCCAAGCTTCAGTGCAATGGCATGATCTCGGCTCAGTGCAACCTCCGCCTCCTGGGTTCAGGCAATTCTCCTGCCTCAACCTCCTGAGTAGCCGGGATTACAGGCACGCGCCACCATGCCCAGCTAATGTTTTTGTATTTTCAGTAGAGACGGGGTTTCACCATGTTGACCAGGATGGTCTCGATCTCTTGACCTCATGATCCACCCACCTCAGCCTCCCAAAGTGCTGGAATTACAGGCTTGAGCCACCGTGCCCAGCACTTATTAATTTTTTAAATAGAGACGGAGTTTCACCATGTTGGTCAGGCTGGTCTTGAACTCCTGACTTCAGGTGATCCACCCACCTTGGCCTCCCCCAGTGCTAGGATTACAGGCTTGAGCCACCATACCTCGCCTATGCACCTTACCTCATCTCCACTTCTAGAAAGTCTTGGGCCACTACCTATATGACATGTGATGTACTTGACCCTATCACTGACCACCAATGCCAAGTCCTATCTACCCTGCCCCCAGCTTTGTACTAAATGTAAAAGTCAGAGTGTAGTCAGGCGGGGTGGCTCACGCTTGTAATCCTAGCACTTTGGGAGGCTGAGGTGGGTGGATCACCTGAGGTCAGGAGTTCAAGACGAGCCTGGCCATCATGGTGAAACCCCATCTTAAAAAAAAAAAAAAAAAAGAAATTAAAAAAAAGTCAGAATGTGCGGACACTCGGGGCCACTGCCGGACTCCGCACTTTGGTTGGCAGTGGACCCCTGGGCCCAAACTCTCTTTTCTCTATCTCTGTGTCTTGTATCTTTTATTTCTACAGTTTGTCATCTCCACACTAGCAGAGAGGGGCTCAAAAGATCCTGTAGGGCTGGACCCTACACCTGCCTGGCCAACATGGTGAAACCCTGTCACTATTAAAAATATAAAAATTAACCGGGCGAGGTGGTGGGTGCCTGTAGTCCCAGCTACTCGGGAGGCTGAGGTAAGATAATTGCTTGAACCCAGGAGGCAGAGGTTGCAGTGAGCCCAGATTGCACCACTGCACTCCAGCCTGGGCAATAGAGGGAGGCTCTCTTTTTTTTTTTTTTTTTTTTTTGAGACGGAGTCTTGTTCTGTTGGCCAGGCTGGTGTGCAGTGGTGCAATCTGGGCCCACTGTAACCTCTGCCTCCTGGGTTCAAGCGAATCTCCTGCCTCAGCCTCCCGAGTAGCTGGGACTACAGGCACACACCACCAAGCCCAGTTAATTTTTTTATTTGTTTAGTAGAGATGAGGTTTCACCGTGTTGACCAGGCTGGTCTGAAACTCCTGACCTCAGGTGATCCACCCGTCTCCCAAAGTTCTGGGATTACAGGCATGAGCCAGCGTACGCAGCCCGTTTTATTTTTAAAATTAATAATCTTTATTTATTTTATTTTTTTGAGACAGAGTTACACTCTTGTCACCTAGGCTGGAGTGAAATGGCACATGATCTCGGCTCACTGCAACCTCAGCCTCACAGGTTCAAGTGATTCTCCTGCCTCAGCCACCAGAGTAGCTGGTATTACAGGCACCCACAACCACGCCCAGCTAATTTTTTGTATTTTTTATTCTAATTTTAAAGAAAAATAATATACT
>NW_022449172.1:0-1676 GCF_009761245.1 Sapajus apella | reverse complement strand
CTGCTGCTCAGGTCTATAGACAGAAACACAGACAGAACCACACCCACCCACGCACACACACACCAACACCCACACACACCCATACCCTCACCCAAACACACACCCACACACACACTCACAAAAACACACACAGTCTTCACACACAACTGGTAGTGTTTAGCCAAACACTAAGTAGTATGAGGTGGGCTATGAACCCATCCATGCTCCAAAGGAAGAGACACCTTTCCCTAATTCAAACTCCATTCTCCCTCCTTCTCATCCAACCCTGCCTCCTTCTGAAGCCCACACATTATTACGTAGAATGAAATTGTTCATGGCTATCAAGTTAAACCATTGTCAAGGCTGCTCTGATTCAAAACAACAGCACAATCAAACAGAGAACATGCTTGCATATGAAATGTGATTCATTCGTTCAGACATGGCTCATGATGACAAGGAGCACACCCCATGGGTGAAGCTCTGCTCCATAGCAAGCTACCTGTGTGTCTGGACACCTCCTAAAGTGCTTCACGCCCTCATTGCTTCCTCAGAAGCAGACAGGAGGACTCCAAAGGATTCCTGTCTCCCATGCTGTCTGAAAAGGACTCCCATTTCTCCTGGGGACCAAAAGTAACAACAAAAGTAGCTTTTTATTGGGAGAGCACACAACTTTTTCAAAATACACAGCTAAAACGGTCCCTGCTTTAAGTGCTTTAGCACTTAAAGCAGGGACCGTTTTAGCTGTGTATTCTGAAAAACTGGTCTAGCACTTAAAGCTCGGACAGCTTTAGCTGTGTATTTTCAAAAAGTTGTCTCTTGGTGTCATAGCTAATGAAGTCAAAATGAGAGATCTGTGTCCACTTGACTTGAGCATTCTTTTCCTAATAAAGGATTCTGTTTTATTGGAATTCTTTAGAACGAATTCTCATTCTTGTCAATCCACTGTCAATTTTCTCTGTTAATTTCTAGGAGAGGTAACAGAGTTCATCCAAAAGGATAGGTGTATGAAAGTCCAGATTGACAAGTAGACTCCACAAACCAGGCACTGCGCTGGAAAAGGGATCGTTTCCCAGTGGGCTTTAAGGCCCACAGCAATCCCTGTGCAGAAATCGAGAAACAGAGACAGAAAGTCACCTTCCTGAGGCTTCTCACTTGAAAGTGAGTGGCTGAGTGACAGGCACAGGGTTGAAAATCAAATCCAAATCTTCGGACCTCTAATTTCAGAGGGTGCACTGCCTCCCCCAGGCCCATGGTTACAGTTCAATGGCCTAACAAGAGTTTTAATGGATTGAAGTGAACATCAAAAGTCATTAGATTCCATCGGCACCATCTTTGGTCCCTTGTCTCAATTGAGAATTTGCCCGGTTCAAATTTGAACATTGGGTCTAACCTGAGATATCTTGCCTTTCCACCTGAAACTCTTGAAAAGGCTTGATTCACTTAGGAGCTCCTGCTACAAAGTAAGAGTTAAGAGCCCTCTTGAGCAAAGCTGAGCAGGCCTCAGTGGTACATGGGAAATGAGCTGGTTTCAATCACCATGCTCTCACCAATCATCAACATAAATGTCCTCAAACATACATGTATTGCATTTTCAGGAGGGCTGGGGGTTATCCAAGGTTCTGAGTAACATGCTACCACAGGAAGAAGCATCTGCTGCTCAGGTCTATAGACAGAAACACAGACAGAACCACACCCAC
>NW_022449171.1:0-1677 GCF_009761245.1 Sapajus apella | reverse complement strand
CTTTCCTCTCTAAAGGTTCACTGCAGAAATGAACCAACAACAGACAGCTTAACAGTAGGAGAAAAGCGCAGAACAGGCATAAACATGGGAGCCACCAAAAAATGAGACTGCAAGAAGGGCCAGATGGTTGATCTGACCCTTAAACAGTGCTTAACAGTGCTGTCTTTTCAGGAGCCAGGGAGACAGATGGAGATGGAGGCAATGTAGAGGGGGAGTAAGTGAATTTTAGGGGAAATGAAAGAGCCCAAGGAACAGTCCCTTTGTTTTCCATTTGTCACTGTAAATATTTAATCCAAATCTTTCTCCCATCGACCCTATAGACTTGAAAACAGTGGCTATAGATTGGAGACAATTTCTGATATTCCAGGGATCCCTGACCAGAATAATATGAAATTACCATAATTTCTCAATTTCTAGTACCATACACATAAATTGCATCACACGCATGCACACACGTATGCACGCGCACGCGCGCGCACACACACACACACACACACACACACACAGAGAGGCAGGCTTACCTATTTCTCAGAAAACTGCACAGATTCAACAACAAATAGTAATTAATGTGTTCCTTAATGGCTAGTGAGTAATAATGTTAACTAAAACAAAAACAAGTATTATTTTTAAACCCACTATTGCCCCCCACCAAATATTTAAATCAGGAAGTCAAAACTGCCAGAACAGCAAATTTATACAGTCCTTTGGGAGGGAAAACTGGTGCTGCATATTAGAAACCAATCCTGTTATTTGTTGCTTTTTAAAAAAAATGACAAAAAGTAATTACAAAATGCTGTTCCATAAATCGTAGTATATTCTTAAAATGAATACTATGTAAGCACTTTAAAACTGAGGTGCTTCTGTGAGAACTAGCTTCGAAGGAGACACGAGGTATTTATGAATTACTGCATTGAATGATAGCTAGTATTTGTGGAACTCTTATGTACTAGGGCTCTGCTGACTGATTGTACACCCGCTGCTTAATTTTATAATAACCTCACAAGGGAGGTGGCATACTAACCCCATTTAACAAATAAAATGGAAGCAGAGGCTTAAGTTTATTATCTACTATCACTGAAGGAGGACATAGCATAATCAGAATGTAAAACCGTGAAACCTTGATTTCAGAACCTATACTTCCACTCACTGTGCCAGTGTGTTATAAAGTATACATACATTTGAATAAATCATTATTTAATATGCATCAATGTACATAAAACATCAACGTTATGTATGTATGTAATAGACATCAATGTATGAGTTCACAGCTCTTATCACTAAGGCTTTTTGGATTTCTTTAGTAAATTTTAAGAAAATTGCTATGAATTAACAGTACAGATGATACAAACATATGGCAAAAGTAACAAGGAGGCACGTCAATGACTCAAAGTTTGGAGAACAAAACTCTCATCTTTTCAAAAGGCACTTCCTTCTTTATATACTGCAATATTGTATGAAATTTTCACAATGATTACGTATTACCTCAAAGAGGTTTTTCCAAAAAAATAACCCCCAGAAACATTTTTCAAATGAAACAATAGTAAAGGCACTATCTTAATGTGTACTCTCAAAAACTAGAAACATCCTTTTTATCTAACATAAGAGTTAAGTACAGTTATCAACTTGAATAAATAGTCCTTAATCATTAATGACAATAAGAAAGAGAGATCATACTAT
>NW_022449170.1:0-1677 GCF_009761245.1 Sapajus apella | reverse complement strand
ACATCAAAAGCGTAGAAGTCGCCACTCCATTTCAACACCAAGTAAAATGATGAACAAACTGACGAGTCAACAATTCTGAGAGTTGTGAGAGAAGTGAGGTCACAGCACAAACCATCGCCTCCAAAGCTGGAGAGACAGACAGGTGGATCCAAAGAATTATAACATGTGGGAGCGTAAACTCCCAAGAAGAGACCCCACAGTAGCCATGGCCAGGGTAGAAAAGCCTGAAATGCAACTGAGGGACTGCTGCATGCTCGGTGTGGAAAGTCTGAGAGTTAAAAATTCCAGGGAGCTCAGTCATAGGCGGGTCCCAATGCTTTTGTGAATTTTACCTCCAGGAACGTGACCATGTTCTCACAGCAAACATTGGAGGAAAATCCCCCTGGATTTCCACCAGGGAGAGCCAAAGGGGCCACTTTGAAATATGACACAGCACTTTGTTCTTAAATCAGGTCAGCCCTCAGGAAAAGTGATTAACCAGATTCTAATGTGCTGGGGTTTTTTAGCTGAGCCTAACTAGCCTAGGGGAAGGGAAATACCCAACTCCAGCTCCATCTAGCCACACTATTCAACCTGAGAGGGAAAAAGACTGAGACGCACTTGTGAAGTGAACAGTGCAAAGGCACAGGCTCACTTAAAGACTGAAATCACAGAATTGTGGAATGCCTCCCTGCCAAAATCTTACCCCAACATGTTGAAAGCCCAATTTACAGCCATTCTTTTTACTTAATATATCATGTCCAGCTAGTAAGAGAAAGTTACAATTTAGCAAAAGGCAAAAAACACAGTTTTAAGAGACAGAGTGAGCATCAGAACCAGATATGGCAGGGATATAGGCATAATCAGGTCAGAAATTAAAAACAATTATGATGACTATGCTTAGGGCTCTGATGGATACAGCAGACAACATGCAAGAACAGACTGTCGATGCCAACAGATTTTTTTTTTTTTAGACGGAATTTCGCTCTTGTTACCCAGGCTGGAGTGCAATGGCGCGATCTCGGCTCACCGCAACCTCCGCCTCCCGGGTTCAGGCAATTCTCCTGCCTCAGCCTCCTGAGTAGCTGGGATTACAGGCACGTGCCACCATGCCCAGCTAATTTTTTGTATTTTTAGTAGAGACGGGGTTTCACCATGTTGACCAGGATGGTCTCGATCTCTTGACCTTGTGATCCACCCGCCTCTGCCTCCCAAAGTGCTGGGATTACAGGCTTGAGCCACGGCGCCCGGCCCGAGATGGAACTTCTAAGAGAGAATCAAACAGAAATGCCAGAGGTCAAAAACTGTAGCACACGAGGAACACCCTTGCTGGGCTCGACAGACTGGACACAGCACAGGAAAGATGCTCTCAACTTGAGGATATGTCAATGGAAAGTTCCAAAACTGAAAGGAAAGACGACAAAGAATGTAAAAAAGAAATCTCAAAAAACCTTAGGAAAACTGTAAGACAAAAACCAGTGCCTCAGAAGTGTAGGTAACATATGCCTAATGGAAATATCAGAGGAGAAGACAAACCAAAAGGAATAAAAGAAATATTTGCAACAAAAATGACTCAGAATTTCTCCAAATTAATTCAGACACCAAATCACATAACCAGGAAGCTCACAGAACACCAGACAAGATAAAGACTTTATTGCAATGGGACTGTTCTTGGGGGGCAGGGAGGAAGAAAAAGGC
>NW_022449169.1:0-1678 GCF_009761245.1 Sapajus apella | reverse complement strand
CCCAGTGAAACATCAAAACCTTTGGTTTGGATTAATCAGCACTCCTTAGGATCATGCACAAGGGATGTAGGGCTGGGCATTGAGTGTCATCTGTACTGAAAGGAAGGAATCTGTGGGAACATCTCTCTCACAGGCATTTACTTGAACTTAGAGAAAAAGTTCTGCTGTGTGCCAAGGGGAAATTGATAATCACTCTCTGAACTTCTAAGACTTGTTATAGCACATTTATGTTTCTGTCCTCTCTGTGGGTTTAAAGGGGTCTCCCAGGGGTGGATGGCAGAGTGAATGTTCACTCTGGGCTCGCTGGTACGTCTCCAGTCTCCTGGGAAGGTGGGAGAAGTCTGACCTTGATCACATTTGTAGCCTCCACTTCCCACCCCTACCACGGATTCTGAGATGAGGCTTCTTTCTCTCCAGTTCTCTGATTTTTGGGGAAACCAAGAGTTCCTTCCCACAGAAGATGGCATTACACTATTTCCTGCCTTCAAAAATTAGGCTTCCATTGTTCTCTAATTTGATATTTATAAGTTAAGTTCTGGACCTTTTATTCACAGATTGCTAAAAGTTGTGCAGCAAACTCCCTATGATAAAATGTGCTGATAGCACATAATTCTGCCTGTGCTACGGATGACATTTTTATCTTTGGAGGATCCTCATTTTACATAATAAGATACAAAACTAAGTGGCACCCTCTATCCAGTCTGGGGCACTTCATTAAAGACCTGAGTTTGCTGCTGTCTGTCATTTGCTTTTCTTTATGACCCCTTTGAACCACCTAAATATTGCCAGCACCCTCTTTTGGGACCCTGACATCTGAAAGGGTGAGATGGCACAAGTGCAGACATCCCTGGTTCCTCCCTGAAATTTCCCTCCTCCTTTAATCTTCTCCCTTAAGGGACCTGACCTGACTGCTAATGACTTGTTTAGACCTCTCCAGGTCTGGACTATTATACATAGAATAAGTCAATATGTGTATCTCGGTGTCTGGCTTTTTCGCTCCCATTATGATTTGAAATTCATTCACGTTCGTAAGTGTAACTGTAGTTCTTCCATTTCCTTGCTGCATACCATTCCACTGTAGTCACCTATTACAGTTTATCCACTCTACTGTTGATTGACATCGAATTTTCTTTTTCTGTTTTAAATATTGATGTCTGTGAGAAGTAATGTTGCTTTGAGTATTTTTGTCAATGGTTTTGGAATACTACTGGCACTCACTTCTGTGAAGTAGATGGTTAGAAGGGAGCATATCTTTTATTGTCATGAATAGTGCCAAATCTTTTTCCAAATGGTGATGCTAATTCATGCTCCCGTAGCAGCATATGTGAGGAGACATTTCTCCAAATCCTTGTGAACTTAGTTTTATCTCTCCCTAAAAATTCCATCACTGTGATTAGTCTTCCATTTGTATAGCATCTTACTTACAATCTTTAACCAAAAATTGTGCTTTAATCTAATGATGCAGGCCAGTAGGTTTGTGTACGGCCGTCTGACCCCAGCCATGTAAGTAATCATTGATCAAAATGTCACTATGCCACATGAATGTCCTTAATAACAACTGATTAAGTTATTAAAATGACAAGGATGACTGATACACATTTGAGTCTTGGATACTATGTGGTCACTTCTCAATGTTGCCTCCTTGAAGCATCACAATCACTTTGAGGCATTATTAGTT
>NW_022449168.1:0-1678 GCF_009761245.1 Sapajus apella | reverse complement strand
GCAGGTACTTTTAGGTCTGCTGCAGCAGAACTCATAAACTGCTTTTTGTTCCCAGGTGCACTGTCCCAGGGATTTAGGGCTTTATTTATGAGTTTCCGTTATGCTGCCGCCTTCTTTTTTTTTTTTTCTCTCTTCAGACCTGCCCAGCACAGCAAGGAGGCAGCCTAGTCATTGTCGGCCTATAGCAGCTTTGCTGAGCTGCTGTGGGCTCCGCCCTGCTGCCGAGTGAACTTCCCTGCAGTCCTGTTTATATGTAGTTAGAACTGCTTTGGTGATGGTGGCCCGCCTCTGTTGGGGCAGAGTCTCTGCTGTGGAGGATTTCCTTGGCAACGGCGGGCTGCCTCAGCAATGGCGGGTTGCCTTGACAACGGCGGGCTGCCTCCGTAATGGTGGACACCCCTCCCCCACAGAGCTGTACCGTCCCGGGTGCTTGCTGTGAAACTCTCAATCCAGAGTTTCTGATTGCTGTTCTTTTGTGGGGGTGGGGCCAGCCGAGCCTGATCGCCTGGCTCCCTGCCTCCGAGCCCTTTTTAAGTTGGTGTTTCAGTCGCCTGTTGAGGAGGTGTCGGGGTCTGTTTTTTTCCCCTGAGGCCACTCACTGCGATGGCTTAAACAGCGGCACTGAACTTTGTGGTGCTATTTTTTTTTTCCCCTGGAATCTACTGTCCTGGTTCTCTGCTCAGTCCCCTTTTTGAACAGGTGTATGGGCGATTTCCCGTGGCTCCTATCGCCAGCCAAAAGTGCCCCCGGACCGGTGTATTTTGGACGGAGAACAACGGCTCTGGGGCACCGACAAAGCAGCCGCGTGGGTCAAAGAAGAGGCGCTGGCCGGCACAGCCGCGCTGGCTGGAACAGCAGCGCTGGCGACTGTGGAGCACCTCCGCCCGGGAATTTCCTAGTCTGTGGGCAATAAAAACACGGCGTCCAATCACCCTCCTTGATTTCACTGGGAGCTGCAATCCTGAGCTGTTCCGAAACGGCCATCTTGGATCCAAAAAAAAAAATACTAATTCCTCTTTTTTATTCTGTAAGTTGAATATACACCTGGACAATCATTCTGCTACGTAGCTCCGTTTTTGTTTTAGAGCCAGATATTTCTAATTACACCCTATTCTCCCATTCACTCTGGAATATCCAAAAGCAGTTTTTAGGAGAAACGTGTTTCTAACTCGCTGAATCTAATCATAGATGCAACTCCCAAAGGTGAATGAACACAAAGCAGAGACGTTTGAAACAGACGTTTCTCCTGTGGTTTAGATTCGATCTTACCACTAATTCTTATGAGCCTGTATATGGCTTGAAATATCTCTTTTCAGGTTCTCCAAAGAAAGGGTTTCTGAACTACTACATTCACAGATATATTTAACCCTGTAAGTTGAATATACACCGTGACAATCATTCTGTTACATAGCTCCATTTTTGTTTTAGAGCTAGATATTTCTCATTACATCCTATACTCCCATTCACTCAGTAATATCCAACGCAGCTTTTAGAAGAAACGTGTTTCAACCTCGTAAATCTAATCATAGATGCAACTTCCTAAGGTGAATGAACACACAGCAGAGAAGTTTGAAACAGACCTTTCTCCTGTTGTTTAGATTGGATTTTACCGCTAATTCTTAGGAGCCTCTATATATCTTTAAATATCTCTTTCCAAACTCTCCAAAGAAAGGGTTTC
>NW_022449167.1:0-1678 GCF_009761245.1 Sapajus apella | reverse complement strand
ACCCTGGGAGAAGAGAATCTTTACTTCAGTCTCTACCATTCTTTTATATACAATGTTTAAAGGTAGAAAAGTCAGAAAGGAAGAAGTAAAATCTGCCTTTATTTTCAGATGACATGATTGCATATATAGCACCAAACAATTAGAAAATGAGATGGAAAAACATTTACAGTAACATCAGAACACTGGCCATCTAGAAATAAAGAGATGCAAGAGTGCTTCACTGAAAATAAAGGCAGATTTTACTTCTTCCTTTCTGACTTTTCTACCTTTAAACATTGTATATAAAAGAATGGTAGAGACTGAAGTAAAGATTCTCTTCTCCCAGGGTGCTTAAGACCAATCCTCTGTGAGGGAACGAGAACGAGAAGCCGATTTTTCTGGCCAGGCATGTAATCCTAGTACCCTGGGAGGCCAAGGAGGGCAGATCACCTGAGGTCAGGAGTTCAAGACCAGCCTGGCCAACATAGTGAAACCCCGTATCTACTAAAAATACAGAAACCAGCCAGGCAAGGTGGTACACACCTGTAGTCCCAGCTGCTCAGGAGGCTGAGGCAGGAGAATTGCTTAAACCCGGAGGTGGAGGTTGCAGTGAGCCGAGATCAGGACACTACACTCCAGCCTGGGCAACAGACCATGTCTCCAAAAAAAAAAAAAAAAGAGAGAGAGAGAAAAGCTAATTTTTCCGATCCTATTAGGAATTGAGGTGGATAGGGTTGAGTTTTAGCTTTAGTTAGTTTCAAATCATCTCTGGTTACTAATGACTCAGGGCAAAATCTGTACTTTGTATTGTACAGGCCGCTTCCTCTAGCAGGACCCTGTTGTCTCAGCCCCAGAGATCCCTCTCTGCTTTCTAACCCAGCCATCAGCCTCCAGCACTGACACACAGTAAAGAAAGTTCTATTAGGAGTGAATCAGTGGACACAAGAACCAACTCTAGGTTTGAGACTCCTACAGATTCTAGTCTGTTGTATCAGCCCACAAGGTTGTAAAAACAATGGTTTCTTCTTACTGGCCATTGGAGGCTTAATCTTTGCCTAGCCTTGTAGAGATTAAGCATATGCCCTCAGGGGGAAAAACTGTTTAAAGGCTGGGTTTTGTTGTTGTTTTTTTTTAATGGTGGAATTTATTTGTGTCCACAACTCTCTAGTGTCTTTAATAAAATGGTTTTCTTTCTAAGTTTGTCTGTTTTGTTTTCTTGCTGTTATGGCTAGAACAATGATTTCTCATGCTGTACTACATCTTAGGCAGAAGCTACAAGTTCAGCATGAGGTTTTTGTTGTTTCTATTTGTTTATTCTTTCTTTTTTTTTTTTTTTTTTGGAGACATGGTCTGTTGCCCAGGCTGGAGTGTAGTGTCCTGATCTCGGCTCACTGCAACCTCCACCTCCGGGTTTAAGCAATTCTCCTGCCTCAGCCTCCTGAGCAGCTGGGACTACAGGTGTGTACCACCTTGCCTGGCTGGTTTCTGTATTTTTAGTAGATACGGGGTTTCACTATGTTGGCCAGGCTGGTCTTGAACTCCTGACCTCAGGTGATCTGCCCTCCTTGGCCTCCCAGGGTACTAGGATTACATGCCTGGCCAGAAAAATCGGCTTCTCGTTCTCGTTCCCTCACAGAGGATTGGTCTTAAGCACCCTGGGAGAAGAGAATCTTTACTTCAGTCTCTACCATTCTTTTAT
>NW_022449166.1:465-1678 GCF_009761245.1 Sapajus apella | reverse complement strand
TCTGGCTCTAAAACAAAAACGGAGCTATGTAGCAGAATGATTGTCAAGGAGTATATTAAAATTACAGAGTTAAACAATTGTGTGAATGTAGCAGTTCACTAACCCTTTCTTTGGAGAATCTGGAAATAGATGTTTCCAGCCATATACAGACTTAAGAATTAGGTTTAAGATCGCATCTAAATCTTACGAGAAACATCTCTTTCAAACTGCTCCACTGTGTGTTCGTTCAGCTTCGGAATTTGCATCTATGTTTAGATTCTTCAAGTTAGAAACACGTTTCTCCAAAAAGCTGCGTTTGGATATTCCTGAGTGAATGGGTGTATAGGGTTTAATGGGAAATATCTGACTATAAAACAAAAACGGAACTATGTAGCAGAATGAATGTCAAGGTGTATACTAAACTTACAGAGTTAAACAACTGTGTGAATGTAGCAGTTCACTAACACTTTCTTTGGAGAATCTCGAAAGAGATATTTCCTGCCATATACAGACTCTTAATAATTAGTTTTAACATCGCATCTAAATCATACGAGAAACGTCTGTTTCAAACTGCTCCACTGTGTATTCGTTCAGCTTCGGATGTTGCATATAAGTTTTGATTCTGCGAGTTAGAAACACGTTTCTCCAGTAAAACTGCGTTTGGTTACTCCTGAGTGAAAGGGAGTAGAGGGTTTAATGAGAAATATCTGGCTCTAAAACAAAAACGGAGCTATGTAGCAGAATGATTGTCAAGGTGTATATTAAACTTACAGAGTTAAACAACTGTGTGGATGTAGCAGTTCGCTAACCCTTCCTTTGGAGAATCTGGAAAGAGATATTTCCAGCCATATACAGACTCTTAAGAATTACATTTAGGATCGCATCCAAATCATACGAGGAACGTCTCTTTCAAACTGCTCCACTGTGTTTTCGTTCACCTTCGGAAGTTGCATCTATGTTTAGATTCTGTGAGTTAGAAACACGTTTCTCCAAAAAGCTGCGTTTGGATATTCATGATTGCATGGGAGTTTAGGGTTTAATGAGAAATATCTGGCTCTAAAACAAAAACGGAGCTATGTAGCAGAATGATTGTCAACGTGTATATTAAACTTACAGAGTAACCCTTTCTTTTGAGAATCTGGAAGGAGGTATTTCCAGCCATATACAGACTCTTAAGAATTAGCTTTAAGATCGCATCTAAATCAAACGAGGAACGTCTCTTTCGAACTGCTCC
>NW_022449166.1:0-365 GCF_009761245.1 Sapajus apella | reverse complement strand
TAAACCTAATTCTTAAGTACGTATATGCCTGGAAACATCTCTTTCTAGATTCTCCAAAGAAAGGGTTAGTGAACTGCTACATTCACACAATTGTTTAACTCTGTAAGTTTAATATACTCCTTGACAATAATTCTGCTACATAGCTCCGTTTTGGTTTTAGAGCCAGATATTTCCCATTAAACCCTATACTCCCATTCACTCAGGAATAACCAACCGCAGTTTTTTGGAGAAACGTTTTTCTAACTCGAAGAATATAAACATAGATGCAACTTCCGAAGGTGAACGAACACACAGTGGAGCAGTTCGAAAGAGACGTTCCTCGTTTGATTTAGATGCGATCTTAAAGCTAATTCTTAAGAGTCTGT
>NW_022449165.1:0-1679 GCF_009761245.1 Sapajus apella | reverse complement strand
GAGGTTGCAGTGAACTAAGATTGCGCCATTGTACTCCAGCCTGGGTACCAAGAGCAAAACTCCATCTCAAAAAAAAAACAAACAAAAGCAAACTGGGAAACAACAATGATGCCATTTTTGTTTATAAAATAAAAAGTATTTATTTATATGCTTCATACATAGAAAATGTATGGACGAGAACACACCAAAATGTTATTACTGTGTTTTCCTTTTTTTTTTGAGATGGAGTCTCACTCTGTCACCCAGGCTGGAGTGCAGTGGCACAATCTCAGCTCATGCAACCATCACCTCCCAGGTTCAAGCAATGCTCCTGCCTCAGCCTCCGGAGTAGCTGGTATTATAGGTGCACACTATCATGCCCACCTAACTTTGTATTTTTAGTAGAGACAGGGTTTCACCATGTTGGCAGGCTGGTCTCAAATTCCTGACCTGAGGTGTTCCATCCACCTTGGCCTCCCAAAGTGCTGGGATTACATGCATGAGCCACCGTGCCCAGTTAATTTTGTGTTTTTAGTAGAGGGGTTTTCACCATGTTGGCCAGGCTGGTCTCGAACTCCTGACCTCAGGTGATCCACCCACCTCAGCCACCCAAAGTCCTGGGATTATTACAATACATGTATTGAAAAACATAGAAACTTTTGTAGATCACCATATTGGAAAGAAACACACACACACACACACACACACACACACACACACACACAGAGAGAGAGAGAGAGAGAGACAGAGAGAGAGAGAGAGAAGCAATTATTCAGTAAACCTTGGGTATCTAGTACTCATCTTTAGAAGGCAGTATTAGTAATACCTAAAAGGGCACAAAGCTTATTCCTGCTCATCCAGTCACAAAATTCTTGCCAAATCATAATAGAAAAGCAAACAAGAAATAAGAAGAGGCCAAGCATGGTGGCTCATGTCCATAATCCCAGCACTTTGGGTAGCCAGGGTGGGTGGATCATCTGAGGTCAGGAGTTCAAGACCAGCCTGGCCAACATGGCAAAACCCCTATTAAAAATACAAAATTAGCCATGCACAGTGGCTCATGCCTGTAATCCCAGCACTTTGGGAGGCCAAGGTGGGTGGAACAACTGAGGTAAGGAGTTCAAGACCAGCCTGGCCAACATGATGAAACCCTATCTCTACTAAAAATATAAACATTAGCTAAGCATGGTGATGCACACCTGTAATCCTAGCTACTCGAGAGGCTGAGGCAGGAGAATCACTGGAACCCAGGAGTCAGAGATTGCAGTGAGCCAAGAACATGCCATTGTACTCCAGCCTGGACAGCAAGAGCAAAACTACATCTCAAAAAAAAAAAAAAAGAAAAGAAAATGAAATGAGAAGAAAAGTGCTCACTTCGCTTTGATCACTGAACTATAGTCATGTTTTAATTCAGAAAATGACACATGACATGTTTCTATGCCATTTTAAAATTACTTTTTTTGTTGCTGCTTTAAGACGGAGTCTCACTCTGTCGCTAGGCTGGAGGACACTGGTGCAATCTCAGCTCACTACCACCTCCGCCTCCTGGGTTCACATGATTTTCCTGCCTCAGCATCCCAAGTAGTTGGGACTACAGACGCGCCGCCACCACACCCACTATTTTTTGTATTTTTAGTAGAGATGGGGTTTCACCATGTTGGCCAGGATGGTCTTGATCTCTTGACTTCATGTTCTGCCAC
>NW_022449164.1:0-1679 GCF_009761245.1 Sapajus apella | reverse complement strand
CATGGCCCACAGGCTCTGTATAGTCTAGCTCCTCACCTGTTTCCATCCCCCCTGGTGCGGGCTGGGCCCAGTGGCACAAGCTGCCCTGTTGTTCCCCAGATGTGACAAGTGCATTCTTGTGCACTTGCATCTCGGGGAATGCTATTTCTCCAGACAATCCTGTGGCTGGCTCCTGGTGTGCAAGGCCCAGGTGCCTGATGCTTTAAGGCACCTATTACCACTCATGCTTTTCCACATTGTTTGGCCACAGCAAGGCCAGTCTCACCGCAAAATTAATTCTGATGCACGTGTGACACACCATCCTCCTCCCAGTCACCTCTGTAGCTCCCCTACCCCCAAGAACCCAGCCCTTGCCCACAAGGGCCACACTCCACATTCAGAGAAGCCTCGGCATTCACCTGGCATGAGAGAGCCTGTGTGAGGCACAGGGATGAGAAGGCAGAGGCACAGCTGGGTTCAGGAGGAAAGGGAGGGAGAGGACGTGGGGCGGCGAAAGGGCTACAGACTCAGGCGAGGGAATGCTGAGATTTCTCTAAAGGTTGGAACGAATGACCTGCAATCAGACCCAACAAGCCGAAGCCACTCCCACCAACTTTAGAAGGCCTTGGCACCAGAGAGCCAATATCAAAATCCAGGGTCCCCATCCCCTAATGAGTCTGCCCTGATTACTCCAGGGGGCTCAGGCATGGCAGGGCTGGGAGTACCAACAGGCACCCAAGCAGCTTAAGTGTTCCATGACAGACCAATATGAAGGTGGCCACCATTCAGAAAGAAAAGAGAAGAGCATCGTCTCCTCCCAGTGAGGAAGCAGGGCCACCACCCAGTTCCATCTTTTCTGGCTGGGGAGAGGACTTCATCTGCTGTGAGGGGTCCTCCAGCACAAGCTGTTTTAATTCACCCCAGTTCACAAGGCAGCCTTATTCTGTCCCTGGGTACTGACACAATCTTCAGTAGTTGCATAAACTCTGTATTCGAGGTCCACAGCGGCAGTGGGAGGAAACTGGGACTGGGAAGGGCCAAAGGCTCCTCAGTTCTGGTGCTGCCATACAGGAGAGAAGGGGTGATCACTCAAAGCTGCAAACACCAAGCTCAACAATGAGTCCTGGCAAATTTCTGGAATGGATTATTAAACAGAGAGTCCGTAAGCACTTAGAAAAGAGGCAGAGGTGAGTCCCAGGGGCCAGCATTGCTCAAAACACACACCATTTCTCTTTGTAACAGCGTTATTACCCTGCTGTGCCCGGGGAAAACGTGCAGCACAGTGCATCTTGAGTCAGCACGGATTTTGACGGCTTCTAACAAAATCTTGTGGACAAGTTGGAGCTATGGGGGTTGGAGGAGAGAACATACCGGAAAAATCAGAGCCAAATGAACCACAGCCCCAAAGGGCACTGGTGAGCAACAGTCTGATTCCAGCCTTGCATGGAGAAGTCTGGCAGGGCCCTTCCAGTTCATTCAACACCTGGATAGAAAACTGGGGCTAGCACAGAGGGATATGATAGAATCAAGACTCAGATAATTTTTAAAGGCCAGATGGTAGACTGCAATCACCAGGATGACATTTATAAGGAACAAATGTGAAGCCCAACATTTAGGATTTAAAAATCAAGTGTACAAATATAGAAGGTGGAGGGAACTTGGTTTAGACACAGTTCAGGTGAAGAAAGACCTGGAAGCTT
>NW_022449163.1:0-1679 GCF_009761245.1 Sapajus apella | reverse complement strand
GAGAGGATTGCTTGAGCTTCGGAGTTGGAGGCTGCAGTGAGCTATGACTGCACCATTGCAGTCCAGCGTGGATGGCACAGTGAAATGAGCCTGTTTCTAAAATAGTAATAATAGTAATAATGTAAAAATGAATGAAACAAAATCACTAGGGACCCCAAAGAATGTGTGTCTCCCTCTGGTTTCATGTCTGAGTATATATTTACGTACTGATGTGTCCAGTATGGTGGGAGCTCAGGAGCCTGGGGTCCAGGGTTGACCGCTGGGGGTCAAGTCCTGGCTCTGCCACTGCTGCCTCTGGGACCACTCTCCCTTATGTGCCTCAGTTTCTCCCCTTGCTTCTTAGGGTGGATAAGCTGAGCACTGCATGTGAGTTCCAAGCCAGGGCCAGTGGGCATGCTCAGTAGCTACCATCTTTGCTGCAGGTGTCAAACGAAATGCCAAACTGTTTCCTGCTACTGTCCTCTCAGTGCTCAGACATGATGCTTCTGTGACCAGGGGTGGGGGGTCGTTTTCCCTACCAAGCAATTCTCTGGTGGACACTAACTGGTTGTCCTACAAATTAACTGAGTTCTGACCCTGTATACCTGGAGATGGCATCAGCCCCCTCAGGTTAAGTGTGCAAGACTGCCCACAGCTTAGACACCATTCCCCTCAGCCTTGCTAATAGCTGGATCTACAGGCTCATCGTCACACCTGGCTAAATTTTTGCACTTTTTTGTAGGAACAGGATTTTGCTATGTTGCCCAGGCTGGTCTTGAACTACTGGCCTGAAGCAGTTTTCCTGCCTTAGCCTCCCAACATGCCAGGACTACAGGCATGAGCCACCTTTTACACGTCATTACACATTATTACTTGTAGATTATTATAATTCTTCATCTTATCTACCATGACTGCTCCCATCACAATGGAAGAACCTAGGTTTGGCTGTCCACTGTGCTTGGTGAGTGCTCGAGAGCTGGAGGGGCTCAGGAGGGCTTCCTGGAGGAGGACATCCTTCCCCACACTCAGGTTCCTATGGACCCTTTCTGTCTACCCTCTGCTTCTGAGCTCTCCCCTGCCTCCTGACCAACTGGCTATAACTTGGAGGGCCCCATGACCACCTCCCATCTTCTGTCTGATCATTTGCAAAAATGGCTCACAGAACTCAGGGAAACCTTTTATTTATATTTAGTCATTGCTTATAGGGGCTATGATTGGAGAATGGCCAGATGGAAGAGACACATAGGGCAAGGTATGGGGGAAGGGGTGCTGGGCTTCCCTGCCCTCTCTGGGCTGAGCATCCTCTGTGTGTTCAGCCCAGAAGCTCTCTGTGAGTCCCATGGTTCAGGGATTTCTATGGTGGCTTCATCATGCAGGCCTGACTGCCTATTAACTCAATCTCCAGCTGCTCTCCCCTTCTTGGAGGATGAGTTGCAAGCTGTAATCATGGCTTGGTCTTTCTGTTGAGCAGTCCTATGCAGGAACCCACCAAGAGTCACCTCATTAGAGCCAAAGATGCTCCTATCAGCAAAAGGTTCTTTCTACTTCCAAGGGATTCAGAGCTCTGTCAAGGATTAGGGCAGATACCAAGCATGTATTTCCTATTATGTCACTATATTATGCTGCTGTTTTGAGTACTGCACATTCTGGTACAAATTGGGTCTCCATTAAATATTTCCTCTGTAAGGTGGGCATGGTGG
>NW_022449162.1:0-1679 GCF_009761245.1 Sapajus apella | reverse complement strand
ACAGAGGCAGGAAATCACTTAAGTTCTGGAATTCCAACCAGCCTGGTGACATAGTAAGATCTTGTCTCTACAAAAAGTTTTTTAAAAACTAGCTGAGCACAGTGCCATGCACCTGTAGTCCCGACTACTGGGGAGGCTGAGGTGGGAGGATGATTGAGCTCAGGAGATTCAGGCTGCAGTGAGGCTGTAGTGAGCCATGATGGCACCACTGCACTCAAGCCTGGGTGATAAAGTATTAAGAATATCAAAAGAAAGAGGAAACATATTTACTATTCATCATTAAGTGGAAGTGGATAATCATCCTCATCATCTTCATACTGGGTAGGCTGAAGCAGAGGAAGAAGAGGAGGGCTTGGTCCTGCTGTTTCAGCTGTGGCAGAGGCAGAGGAGGTAGAAGAGGAGGCACACACACTTGACGTAACTTTATGGAAGTGCAATGTAATTTCTGTCTAGCTTCTTTTGCTTTTTCATTTCTCTAAAAATGTTTCCGTATGGGACCAATTCTTCTTCTACTGTTTGCTTTATTTTCAGTGCCCATATCAGACATTGGTCCATGTTATAGCTGAAGTTAATAGCAGTCTTTAATAACTGAAGCCCTTGTATCAGATTGTCTGATACTGACTTGTTTTCTGGCCTTTATGTCTTCTTCCTCACTGTCTGGCACTAGTTTTGAAGCACCATTTCCATCAAGTTGTCTCCTGTTAATTCCTCTGCTGTGGTGTCTATTAGCCCTTGAATTTCTCCAAGATCCATATCTTAACACCCTTCATCCTCACCTTTTTTGCCATGTCCACAATCTGTTCCATGATTTCCTTGACTGACTGTATCATAAATCCTATGAAATCAAGCACAACGTCTGGATACAGTTTTCTCCAGTAGTAATTTATTTTTAAGGGCTTGATGGCTTTCACAGTCTTTTCTATAACAATGATGGCATCTTCAATGACATAATCCTACCAGAATTGCATGATGTTCTTTCTATTAGCATTCTCTTCCAAAGTGTTGACAATCCTTTCCACAAAGTATGGTGTGTAATGAGCCTTTAAGTTCCTCATGACCTACTAATCTAGAGGTTGAATTAGAGATGCTGTGTTTAGGGCAAGTAGACCACTTCAACTCCTTTGGTATTGAACTCACAAGGTTGTGGATGGCTGGGGACATTGTCTGATGTCAAAAGAACTTTAAAAAGCAGTTCCTTACTGGCAAGTTACTTCCTAACTTCAGGGACAAAGCATTGATGGAATCAATCCAGAAAAAGGGTTGTCATTGTCCAGGCCTTCTTATTGTGTATTCAAAATACTGGCAGCTGGTATTCAACTTTCCCTTCAAGACTCAGGGGTTAGCAGATTTATAGGTAAAGGCAGAAGGCAGTCCTGATTATAAACCCGACTGCATGTGCACAAAACAATGGAGCTGGCTTAGCCCTTCCTCTTTTAAATCCTGGTGCTCACTTGTTTTCCTTATTAACAAATGTCCTTGATGGCATTTTTTCCCCCAATATAGGGCACTTCTGTCAACATTAAAAACCTGTTCAGGCATATAGCCTATCTCCTAAATGATTTTCTTAATGGTGTCTAGGAACTATTCTACTGCCTCCCAGTTGGCAGAAGCTGCTTCTGCTGTTGGTTTGGCTTTCTTTAAGCCAAACCACTTTCTAAAATTATCAAACCATCCTTTGC
>NW_022449161.1:0-1679 GCF_009761245.1 Sapajus apella | reverse complement strand
GAGAGGATTGCTTGAGCTTCGGAGTTGGAGGCTGCAGTGAGCTATGATTGCACCATTGCAGTCCAGCGTGGATGGCACAGTGAAATGAGCCTGTTTCTAAAATAGTAATAATAGTAATAATGTAAAAATGAATGAAACAAAATCACTAGGGACCCCAAAGAATGTGTGTCTCCCTCTGGTTTCATGTCTGAGTATATATTTACGTACTGATGTGTCCAGTATGGTGGGAGCTCAGGAGCCTGGGGTCCAGGGTTGACCGCTGGGGGTCAAGTCCTGGCTCTGCCACTGCTGCCTCTGGGACCACTCTCCCTTATGTGCCTCAGTTTCTCCCCTTGCTTCTTAGGGTGGATGAGCTGAGCACTGCATGTGAGTTCCAAGCCAGGGCCAGTGGGCATGCTCAGTAGCTACCATCTTTGCTGCAGGTGTCAAACGAAATGCCAAACTGTTTCCTGCTACTGTCCTCTCAGTGCTCAGACATGATGCTTCTGTGACCAGGGGTGGGGGGTCTTTTTCCCTACCAAGCAATTCTCTGGTGGACACTAACTGGTTGTCCTACAAATTAACTGAGTTCTGACCCTGTATACCTGGAGATGGCATCAGCCCCGTCAGGTTAAGTGTGCAAGACTGCCCACAGCTTAGACACCATTCCCCTCAGCCTTGCTAATAGCTGGATCTACAGGCTCGCCGTCACACCTGGCTAAATTTTTGCACTTTTTTGTAGGAACAGGATTTTGCTATGTTGCCCAGGCTGGTCTTGAACTACTGGCCTGAAGCAGTTTTCCTGCCTTAGCCTCCCAACATGCCAGGACTACAGGCATGAGCCACCTTTTACACATCATTACACATTATTACTTGTAGATTATTATAATTCTTCATCTTATCTACCATGACTGCTCCCATCACAATGGAAGAACCTAGGTTTGGCTGCCCACTGTGCTTGCTGAGTGCTCGAGAGCTGGAGGGGCTCAGGAGGGCTTCCTGGAGGAGGACATCCTTCCCCACACTCAGGTTCCTATGGACCCTTTCTGTCTACCCTCTGCTTCTGAGCTCTCCCCTGCCTCCTGACCAACTGGCTATAACTTGGAGGTCTCCATGACCTCCTCCCATCTTCTGTCTGATCATTTGCAAAAATGGCTCACAGAACTCAGGGCAACCTTTTATTTATATTTAGTCATTGCTTATAGGGGCTATGATTGGAGAATGGCCAGATGGAAGAGACACATAGGGCAAGGTATGGGGGAAGGGGTGCTGGGCTTCCCTGCCCTCTCTGGGCTGAGCATCCTCTGTGTGTTCGGCCCAGAAGCTCTCTGTGAGTCCCATGGTTCAGGGATTTCTATGGTGGCTTCATCATGCAGGCCTGACTGCCTATTAACTCAATCTCCAGCTGCTCTCCCCTTCTTGGAGGATGAGTTGCAAGCTGTAATCATGGCTTGGTCTTTCTGTTGAGCAGTCCTATGCAGGAACCCACCAAGAGTCACCTCATTAGAGCCAAAGATGCTCCTATCAGCAAAAGGTTCTTTCTACTTCCAAGGGATTCAGAGCTCTGTCAAGGATTAGGGCAGATACCAAGCATGTATTTCCTATTATGTCACTATATTATGCTGCTGTTTTGAGTACTGCACATTCTGGTACAAATTGGGTCTCCATTAAATATTTCCTCTGTAAGGTGGGCATGGTGG
>NW_022449160.1:0-1679 GCF_009761245.1 Sapajus apella | reverse complement strand
TTTTTTTTCTGCGATGGATTCTATCTCTGTACCCCAGTCTGGAGTGCTATGGTGTGATCTCAGCTCACTGTAACCTCTACCTTCTGGGTTCAAGAAGTTCTCCTGCCCCAGCCTCCTGAGCAGTTAGGATTACAGGCATGCACCACCACACCCACCTAATTTTTTTTATTTTTAATAAAGACGGGGTTTCACCATGTTGGCCATGCTGGTCTCAAACTCCTGAACTCATGATCTGCTACCTCAGCCTCCCAAAGTGCTAGGATTACAGGGATGGCCATGGAGTTTCTGTTCGGGTATGAGCCACTACTCCCAGCCTTGTATTTGTTTAGTAGATATGGGGTTTCATCCTATTGACCTGTCTGGCCTCGAACTCCAGACCTGAAGTGATCCTCTCATGCTCCCAAAGTACAGGGATTACAGACATGAGGCTACAGCATCTGGCCTGAGACAACAAATTTGTCTTGTTCTGACCCACTTAGTTTGTGGCGCTTTGTTACAGCATCACCAGCAAAGTTATTTCCAAGGAATGATCCATTACATTGTTTAAAAGACACTGAAGCTCATGCCCTTGGTCATTCATGAAAGTGTAATTAGGTTTTGGCCAGGAGCAGAGGCTCATGACTGTAATCCCAACACTTTGGAAGGCTGAGATGGGAGGATCACTTGAAGCCCAGAATTTGAGGCCAGCCTGGCCAACACGGTGAGACTCCATCTCCACACACACACAAATATTATGTGGGCATGGTAGCATGCACCTGTAATCCCAGCTACTCAGGAGGCTGAGGTGGGAGGATTTCTTGAGCCTGGGAGTAAGAGGCTGCATTGACCTATGATTGTACCACTGCACTGCAGCCTGGACAACACAGGAAGTCCTTCTCTATCTCTAAAAAAAAAAAAAAAAAAAAAAAAGACGGGGGTTTGATTTGTGTTTTTGTTGTTGTTACGATTGTTTTTTGAGATGAAGACTCATGATCTTCCCAGGTGCACACCACCACACCCGGCTCATTTTTATGTTTTTAGTAGAGAATGGGTTTCCCCATGTTGGCCAGGCAGGTCTCAAGAGATCCACACGCCTCGTCCTCCTGAAGTGCTGGGATTACAGGCGTGGGTCACTGCGTCCGGTCGATTTCATGTTTTGTCTGGGTTGGGCCTGGCAGATGTATGGTTAATAAACCAGGTCTAAATATTTCCAGGCTACCGATGAGTCGGGCATGCACTGACAGCAATGTTGTGGATGGCAATGTTGGCCCCGAACATGGAAGAAAACAAGATCTGGTCTCCTTTTTTCACCCAGACGGTGTCATTGAACTGACCTAGGAGATAACAGGATAGGTATGTGAAGCCCCGTGTACATCCTGGGAAAGGGGATGCCAACTGCTGGGACCCCAGCACCCCCTGCCACCACCCAACGTACCTGGCCAGTGACTCTCCCATGTTCGTTACAGCTTTTGAGAGGTTCACTAGTCAAAGGAGGATGAGTCAAGGAAAGTACAGGGCTGGCACACAATTTTGTTAAACGTGACAGGGAATATGCTTTGGTTGAAGAAAACCCATGGCCAGACACGTTGGCTCATGCCTGTAATCCCAGCACTTTAGGAGGCAGAGGTGGGAGGATCGCTGGAGGTCAGGAGTTCGAGGCCATCACGGCCTACATAGTGAAACCTCATCTCTACTAAAAA
>NW_022449159.1:0-1679 GCF_009761245.1 Sapajus apella | reverse complement strand
CAGCCTGGGTGACAGAGTGAGACTTTGTCTCAAAAAAAAAAAAAAAAGAAAAGTGCATGGGCTCTGGAGGCAGAGAGACGGAATTGAATCCCAGCTTTTACTTCTCAGCTGTGTGCCCTTGGAAAAGTGCACTTCTCTGAGCTTCAGTTTTCTCATCTGTGAAATGGGAACAACATTTGGCTTGCCAGCGGTCTTAGGATGACTGGGAAGTGTCTGGCACGTAATAGGTGCTCAACGTGTGTGCTTTCCCATGGCCATCTAAGAGTCCTCAGGGCTGCCCTCCTGCCCTTCCCCCACAACTCCTGTGCCTGCCTCTTAAATGGGTACTCAGTGTGATAAGAAGGCACAGGTGAGGGAGCCAGGCTGGATCCACACCCACCCACGCCCATTGTTAGGAAAACAAGCTTTTAATGCCTGGCGCTGCTGCTGGTGGCTGAGAGTATAAAATGGGACCCAGAGCCAGCCTCCCCCTTCCTCTAAGGCACACCGAGGCAATAGTGTTTAAAAGGAAAGGAGGCAGTGGCTTGGAGGCTCCAGAGACTGAGCCGTTCCTATGGCAAGAGGGGACCATCTGGCAGCTGTTGCATGCTACCTTCCTCCTGGGACCCACAGCCTCTTCATCAGTGATGTCTTCAGGTTCACTGTCCCCAAGCTGCTTAGGTGAGTCCAGACTTCGGGAGCTCTGCTAAGGCTGGTGGTCTCTTAATGGCATCCCTCCAGAGTCGGAGGGCTTCAGCTTTTATGCCTCTGCCTATAGATCTCGTGCTCGGGACGCTGGAGGGTGGGTGAGAAGGATACTGAAAAAGGAAAATGATTAATGAGAAAGTGACTGTGCCCCAGAAGGGCAAATAAGCAAGCTCTCACATGACTGCATCAATTAGCTTTTGTTGTAAAATGCCCCAAAAGTGAGTGGCTTAAAATTATAAGCATTCATTTATTTAGTTCATGGTAATGTGGGTCAGTAACGTGGACTGGGCTCAGATGGGTGGTTCTTCTTTTCTTGGCTGGGTTTTCTCATGTGCCTGCAGTTGTGTGTCTGAAGCTGGGATGGCTTTCTGTTCCATGTGGGTTCCTATCCTCCAAAAAGCTAGCTCAGACTTGCTCATGTGGCTGCTCGGGAGGCTTCTAAGCAATAGGCCGAAAGCCACATTTTCTCTTGAGGCTCACAGCTGGCACAGCTTTACCTCCACTCTACTCTGTTGGTCAAAGGTGGTTTTGTGGCCAGCCCGGATTCAAGCGGTGTCTGCTCAGCGGCCGTAACAGAGCATCACCGATGACTGAGTAGCTTCAACAACAGAAATGTATTTTTCTCATGATTCTGGGGGCTGGAAGTTCCAGGTCATGTATCCGCAAGTTGACTCCATCTGAGGCCTCTGCCTTTGGCGTTCAGTTGGCCGTCACCTCCCTGGGTCCTCATATGGTCTTTCCTCTGTGTGTGCCCTGGTGTCTCCCTGTGTGTCTACATTTTCTCCTCTTACAAGGACCCCAGTCAGACTGGATGAGGACCCAGCCTAAGGACCTCATTTTAACTTTATTGCCTCTTTAAGGGCCCTATTTCCAAATACAGTCACATTCAGAGATACCGGGGGTTGGGGCTTCGACATACGAATTTTGTGAGGACACAATTTAGCTCATAACAAAGCGGGAGAATGGGGGAAATAACCGAGATCATGATTGTG
>NW_022449158.1:380-1680 GCF_009761245.1 Sapajus apella | reverse complement strand
TTATGAAACAAGGTGAAAGGAATCAGTAAGCAAGAGATGTAAAGAAAGTTGAAGTTATAGGTCTTACGTTCTATAAAGAGATATTCTTGGTAGGAGAAGCTAAAAGGAAAATCATTTTATATGGGAAAGAATCCTGTATGGTAAATTTTTTTGTCCTCAAATAACATGACTGTTTAAGAAAGTGAAATGTGAAGGGTAAAACAGGAAGTTGAAGCCTGTCATCAATGTTTTGTGTAAGTGATGAGGTTTGTATAAAGATAACTTATGGCCAGGCACAGTGGCACACACCTGTAATTCCAGCACTTTGTGAGGCTAAGGCGGGAGGATCACCTAAGGCCAGGAGTCTGAGACTAGCCTGGCCAACATGATGAAACCCCATCTCTACTAAAAATATAAAAATTCGCTGGGCATGGTGGTGCATGCTTGTGGTCCCAGCTACTTGGGAGGCTGAGGCAGGACAATCTCTTCAGCCTGGAAGGCAGAAGTTGCAGTGAGCTGAGATCATGCCACTGCACTCCATACTGGGCGACAGATCAAGACAATCTTAAAATTTTGTCCTGGCTGTAAGTCTTTAAAATAACATTCCATTCTTTTCCTTTCCCCCGCTCATTGTTCCCATTGGAAATCACTGACAATTAAGCTGTGCTCTTCCTAAAGCCCTGAGAACTAAAACTGGACAACTCAGACTTTGAAATGACAGCAACCTATTTACATACATAACCATTCCCACACCTGCCTACTGATATACAGACTCCAGAGTAATATGGCCTATGTCTGTGTTCTGGTACTGTCTTCCCCTTTTTGTTTTTGTGGTTTTTCTCTCTTCCTCCCCCACTACTTTTTCTTCACAGGACATGAGACTGAACAGCCTGCTTTTGACCTTCCCTAACAACGTGGGCCCTATCTGACTAGGAATAAACCATTCTAGCCATGACAGGTCAAACAAAACCCAAGCCCTGACACTCATTTTCCCTAAAATGCTTTCTCCAAAAGATCTGTCAAAGACATAGGGGAAAAAATGTGAAAGAAAAATAAAGCCAGGCACGTTGGCTCACGCCTATAATCCCAGCACTTTGGGAGGCCAAGGCAGGTGGATCACGAGGTCAAGAGATCGAGACCATCCTGGTCAACATGGTGAAACCCCGTCTCTACTAAAAATACAAAAAATTAGCTGGGCATGGTGGTGCGTGCCTGTAATCCCAGCTACTCAGGAGGCTGGGGCAGGAGAATTGCCTGAACCCGGGAGGCGGAGGTTGCGGTGAGCCGAGATCGCGCCATTGCACTCCAGCCTGGGTAACAA
>NW_022449158.1:0-280 GCF_009761245.1 Sapajus apella | reverse complement strand
AAAAAAAAAGAAAAACTCAGAACTCCATTTGCTCTGCCACAAGGAAAAATTACGCTAAAAGCTGAGTCATGCAAGAAACTGCCTTTTCTTTTGTTCCTAAGCAGAGAGCTACAGATAAAAGGTTTAAAATCTCCACAGCTGGCTGGCGCAGCGGAGCACACCTGTAATCCCAGCACTTTGAGAGGCTGAGGCGGGCAGATCACCTGAGCTCAGGAGTTTAAGACCAGCCTGGCCAACTTGGTGAAACCCCTCCTCTACTAAAAATAAAAAATCAGGGGGG
>NW_022449157.1:0-1680 GCF_009761245.1 Sapajus apella | reverse complement strand
GTGCGGAGCTGCCTTCTCCACAGCACAGACCTAGAAGGCATAGCCTGGCTACATCTTTGGGTCATGTCTAGGGTGAGTAAATTCCCTCCTGTTTGCAGCCCTGAATGCTTAGGGTCACAGACTAGTAAGATCTCAGTATGGAAATCTTGACACCAAAGCTCCTCTGAATCCTTCACACCTAGGTTCTCCCCACCCAAGGCCAGGTGGCTTCAGTGCGTATTTTAATAATCAACACTTACAAAGCAGTGCAAACGTAGATACTAACGTGTAGTTAGTGTTTAGGGTGAGGATTAGGGCTAAGGGTTAGGATTAGAGGTTAGGATTTAGGGATTAGAAGAATTTTAGGCAAATTTGAAGGAAGGAATGATTCATGAAACATGCCTGAAGCACCTGAATGAAAATTAGGGCTTGGAGCTTTGAGCTCTTAGTGGTGGCAGCTAAGTGAGTTCTCTCATTGGCTCCAACTGGGCGACCGCCAGTTGTGGGGATTGTTCCCTCAGCGTCAATAGTCATGCAGCCAACTGGCAGCTGGGCTTTTTGTCATTAACTGGTTGGTTTTTTAATGTTTTTCAGTCAGTTTGCATGCCTCGAAGTTCTGTTTCCGTTTGCTTAGGCAAGACCTCAGGCTGATAGCGTCCTCCTTTTTTGCTTTAACATGTCAAACACATAATTCATTTTCATTGTACTTTCCCGGCTTTAATAGATGTAAGTTTACCGTTTTGTTGTCATTCAGAAAGTCGGTTTTATTGGCAACCTATTTGTGATGTTGCATAAAATAATATTTGTTAATTATTAGCATCTTAGATTCGATGAAATATGTTAACTCTATTAAGTTTTGTTATTAAACCATAGGAGGAATGCAGTTGCTTTTTTTTTTTTTTTTTTTTTTTTCCTCCTGGGCTTTAACCCTTTAAAATACACTCAAGCATCTCCTAACAATGTGGATACTTTCTGAGAAATGTGTCCTTAGTGATTTCATCTTTGTGCAACCACCATCGAGTGTCCTTATAAAACCTGATGGTGTAGACGACTTCAGATGTAAGTGATAGGGTATAGCTTCTTGCTTTCAGGCTACATACCTGTATAACTCATGTCTGTACTGAATGCTGTAGTCAAATGTCATACCATGGTGATTGCGGATTGTGATCCCAAAATATCTGAATGAGGTCTCAGAAAGTAGAAAGCTAACTTCACCAAGGTTAAGGACATGCCAGTGACACAACCTCAGGAAGTCCTCCAGATTTCCTAGAAAGTGAACCACACCACAAGAAAAAAAAAAATCTTAAATGTGTTTACAATGGATGTGTTACTTTAACAAAGTTTCTTGTAAAATACGAATTTCATTGAAATTATATATGTTTGCATTAATTACTTTGCAGCATCTTGAATGCCCTTGTTTTGAAAAGTAGGAGTAGTTAGTGTCAATTACTACTTATTATTAGAACAAATAAGTAAGCAGATATTTGAAAAAATTTACAATTTTTAAATAAAGGATTTATTTTTAATTAGTTTTAGATTCACACTGAAATTGGGAGGGAAATGCAGATTTCCTGTGTCGACCCAAACTAGTTGCCCCTCCTATTGACATATCAACATGTATCAGATATGTTAACATTTTTTTTTTTTTTTGAGATGGAGTCTTGCTCTGAAACCCAGGTTGGAATGCAAAGGCACAGTACT
>NW_022449156.1:0-1680 GCF_009761245.1 Sapajus apella | reverse complement strand
ATGTGCAATTAGAGGTCCGAAGATTTGGATTTGATTTCCAGCCCTGTGCCAGGCAGTCAGCCACTCACTTTCAAGTGACAAGCCTTAGGCGGGTGACTTTCTGTCTCTGTTTCTCGATTTCTGCACAGGGATTGCTGTGGGCCTGAAGGCCCACTGGGAAACCATCCCTTTTCCAGCTCGGTGCCTGGTTCGTGGAGTCTACCTGTCAATCTGGACTTTCATACACCTATGCTTTTGGATGCACTCTGTTACCTCTCCTAGAAATTAGCAGAGAAAATTGACAGTGGATTGACAAGAAGGAGAATCCGTTCTAAAGAATTCCAACAGAACGGAATCCTTTATGACCAAAAGAATGCTCAACTCAAGTGGACACAGATCCCTCATTTTGACTTCATTAGCTACGGCACCGAGAGATAACTTTTTGAAAATACACAGCTAAAGCTGTCCGAGCTTTAAGTGCTAGACCAGTTTGTCAGAATACACAGCTAAAACGGTCCCTGCTTTAAGTGCTTTTGCACTTAAAGCAGGGACCGTTTTAGCTGTGTATTTTCAAAAAGCTGTGTACTCTCCCTATAATAAGCTACTTTTCTTGTTACTTTTGGTCCCCAGGAGAAATGGGAGTCGTTTTCAGACAGCATGGGAGACACATGAGTCCTTTGGAGTCCTCTTGTCTGCCTCTGAGGGTGCAATGAGGGCGTGAAGCACTTTGGGAGGTGTCCAGACACACAGGTAGGCTTGCTACAGAGCAGAGCTATACCCTTGGGGTGTGCTCCCTCTCATCATGAGCCATGTCTTATCAAATGAATCATATTTCATGTCCAAGCATGTTCTCCGTTTGACTGGGCGGTCGTTTCGAATCCGCGCAGCCTCGACCATGCTTTCACTGGATAGCCATGAAGAATTTCGTTCTACTTAATAACGTGTGGGCTTGAGGAGGAGCCAGCATTGGATTAGAAGGAGGGAGAATGGACGTGTGAATTAGGGTAAGGTGTCTCTTCCTTTGGAGCATGGATGCGTACGAAGCCCACCTCATGCTACTAAGTATTTGGCTGGACTCGACCCGTTGTGTGGGATGCCTCTGTGTGCGTGTGTGTGTGAGTGTGTGTGTTTTTGGGTGTGGGAGGGTGTGGGTGTGGGTGTGTGTGGGTGTGGGTGTGTGTGGGTGGGTGTGGGTGTGTCAGTGTTTGTGTCTCCAGGCCTGAGCAGCAGACGCTTTTTCCTCTGGTTGCATGTTACTCAGAAACTTGGATAACGCCCAGCCATCCTGAAAACGCAATACATGTAGGTTTGCAGACATTGATGTTGATGATTGGCGATAGCGTGGTGATGGACAGCAGCTCATTTCCCATGTACCACTGAGGCCTGCTGAGCTTTGCTCAAGAGGGCTCTTGACTCTTACTTTGTGACAGGAGCTCCTAAGTGAATCAAGCCTTTTCAAGAGTTTCAGGTAGAAAGGCAAGATATCTCGGATTAGACCCAATGTTCAAATTGGAACCGGGCAAATTCTCATTAGAGACAAGGGACCAAAGGCGGTGCCGATGGAATCTAAGGTCTTTGGATGTTGACTTCACTCCGTTGAAGCTCTTGTGAAGCCATTGAACTGTCACATTGGGCCTGGGGGAGGCAGTGCACAATGTGCAATTAGAGGTCCGAAGATTTGGATTTGATTTCCAGCCCTGT
>NW_022449155.1:0-1680 GCF_009761245.1 Sapajus apella | reverse complement strand
TAAACAGAAGGAAATCAGAGGGGAACAAAATGTGTCACAACAACAACAACAACGTAAAAGAAGGCACCTTTTTTTTTTGAGACGGAGTTTCACTCATGTTACCCAGGCTGGAGTGCAATGGCGCGATCTCAGCTCACCGCAACCCCCGCCTCCTGGATTCAGGCAATTCTCCTGCCTCAGCCTCCCGAGTAGCTGGGATTACAGGCACGCACCACCATGCCCAGCTAATTTTTTGTATTTTTAGTAGAGAGGGGGTTTCACCATGTTGACCAGGATGGTCTCGATCTCTTGACCTCGTGATCCACCCGCCTCGGCCTCCCATAGTGCTGGGATTACAGGCTTGAGCCACCGCGCCCGGCAAAGAAGGCACTTATAAAGGAAATGAGGGTCAGAAAATATTAAGCCACACAAAAGACAAATAGCAAAATGGCAAAAGTCCTTCCTTGTCTATAATTAAATGTAAGTGGAATAAACTCGCTAATCCAAAAGCAGGAATTGGATAAATGAATAATAAAACATGATCCAAATATACACCATCTACAAGAGACTCGTTCTATTTAAATACACAAATAGGTTGAAAGTTAAAAAATGGAAAATATATTCCCCACCCCAAAAGAGAGCTTGGGTTGTTATACTACTAACAGACAAAATAAACTTTATGTCAAAAAAAATTGCAAAAGATAAAGAAGGATATTGATTATATTAATAAAAGGACCAATTCACCAACGAAACATGATAATCATAAACATATATGTCATAAACTTTTCAGCCCTAAAATACATCAAGTAAACTGACAAAATTTTAGGAAGAAATATACAGTTCTACAAAAACAGTTGGAGACTTTAATATCCCACTTTTTTTTTTTGAGACAGAGTCTCACTCTGTCGCCCAGGCTGGAGTGTAATGGTGTGATCTTGGCTCACTGCAACCTCTGCCTCCCAGGTTCAAGTGACTCTCCTGCCTCAGCCTCCCAAGTAGCTGGGATTACAGGCGCCTGCCACCATGCCTGGCTTTTTTATTTTTAGTAGAGATAGGGTTTCGTCCCATTGTCCAGGTTGGAGTCGACCTCCCGACCTCAGGTGATCTACCCACCTTGGCCTCCCAAACTGCTAGGATTACAGGCATGAGCCAACACACCCAGCCCTAATATGCCACTTTTAACAATGAGTAGAAAACTAGACTGAAGATCACTAAGAAAATAAACGGAACACCACCATCAACCAATCGGACCTAGCAGACATACACACAACACTCCATCCAACAGCAGAAGAACACACATTTTTCTCAAGTGCACAAGGAACATTCTCAAGAATGGGCAATATTTTAGCCCAGAAGAGAAGAATTAATCAACTTTAAAAGACAGAAAGTATTCAAAGCATCATATCTAGTCACATGAAATTAACAGGAGAACTTTTTATAAAATTACAAATTTTTCCATTGTTCGAAAACTTAGATTAGATATGGTAACTCACACCTGTAATCCCAGCACTTTGGGAAGCCAAGGTGGGTGGATCACTTGAGGTCGGTAGTTCGGGACCACTCTGGTCAACATGGTGAAACGCTGTTTGTAATAAAAATATAAAAATTAGCTGGGCATGGTGGCAGGCACCCGTAATCACAGCTACTTGAGAGACTAAAGCATGAAAGTCACTTGAACCTAGGAGTCAGAGGGAGGTTGCA
>NW_022449154.1:0-1680 GCF_009761245.1 Sapajus apella | reverse complement strand
AATAGGAAGCTGAGCAGGGACAGCACGGGGTGGAAGGTCTGCAGCTCGGGGTCAGCGTCCGTGCAGAAGCTCAGGCGCCGCCGGCACAGCTCGGTCAGCAGCGCCAGGTCTAGTGTGATGGGTGCGGCCAGCAGCGAGTCCTGGCACGTGTCGTGCACACCAGTGTGTTGGTCCCGCCCAGCGTTAGCTCCGAGGTTTACTCACCCCGCGCGCTTGCTGTCGCCCAGGTACCCACGTACTTGATGACCACGCAGTGGCCGGGCTCCTCTCCGGGCGTATAGAGCACCGTATTGCTCGGCACCATGTCATCCACTACGTTGCTCTTGCACACCTCCTTAGAGCGGAACTGCAATGGCGCTGACAGGTTCTGCCCGTCGTCTTGAGCTGTGGTCTTGAGGCCACAGCTGAAGAGGAAGTCCACGAGCACGGACTTGACTTTGGTCTGGCCAGACTTGAAGTCACCTCCGCCCACGAAAACCCGGCGCTGACACGCGAGCTCAAGTGCTCCGGGCACCAGGGTGCTCTGCGGGGACCCACTGAGGAAGGCACAGCCCTCCCGGATGCCGGCGACGGCGAAGAGCTGGAGCGAGACACCTGCAGGCCGAGCGCAGTGGTGCGCAGCGGGTTCTGGGCCGTGTCCTTGAGGCCCGGAACCACCTCACAGAAGCGCTCTGTGTTGCCCATCCACAGCACGGTGACTTCGTCCAGCCCCGCGCTAGACTGGAAGTCTGGGGTGTCCTTAGGGATCTGCTCCAGCTGCTGCAGGTGTGTGTCCGGGACGAGGTTGTCCAGGCCCCTGGTCTGGTTGGCCGCGATGAACTTGGGGATGTAGACGGAAGGCCGAGGCCGCATGGCTTCCATGTGCGGCCACAGTTGCTCCTTCAGCTCCCAGCCCAGCACCTTCGCGCGCCGAATCGCCTTGGCGAGGATCAGCGACGAGATGTCCCAGCCGTCATGGCCACGAATAATCTAGCATTTATGGTAATCACGCTGAAAGTAAACTGTAAGGGCTTGAGTCAGTTCAACTGGGTGACCTTATACAATCTGCGGGCAAGCTACCAAAGTTTCCTGGGCTTCCGTTTACTCATCTTTCAGATGGGAAGAGTAATACGTGTTACACAGAGTTGTTCTGATGAAATGTGTTAATACATTCTAAATGTTTACAATAATATCTTACATATGCAAACATGTAATAAGTATTATTTATTACCCCATATATATTTTTTTAATCACATATTTCATGTTATACCTAAGTCCTTTTTTTTTTTTTTTTTTTTTTTTGAGATGGTGTCTCGCCTTGTCACCGAGGCTGGGGTACAATGGCACAATCTCAGCTCACTGCAACCTCCACCTCCTGGGTTCAAGGGATCCTCCTGCCTCAGCCTCCTGAGTAGCTGGGATTACAAGCACACCACCACACCCAGCTAATTTTTTGTATTGTATTTGAGATGGGGTTTCATCATGTTTGCCAGGCTGGTCTCGAACTCTTGACCTTGTCATCCACCTGCCTCGGCCTCCCGAAGTGCTGGGATTACAGGTATGAGCCACCCACAGGCCACCTGAGTCCTTAGATGGAATACAAGTGTTAAAAAGTCATTTTTACTTCCTATTTTATGGTCAAAAGGCAGAAATTAGGTTTCCTATGACAATTCAGGCTGATTGTTTTGCGCGATCTTTTTT
>NW_022449153.1:0-1680 GCF_009761245.1 Sapajus apella | reverse complement strand
CACCTCCCTCCAGGAAGAAGTGTAGCAGCTGAGGCAGGGCTGGGCCCCGCAGGGCCGGTGCGCAGGCGGCTTGGCTGGCCCCGGCTGACAACGGAAGGGTTGCTGTGGCCGGAGGTCCCGTGTCTCCACACACTGCACATCCCGCACTGAGGAGCCTCCACCACAGCTGCAGGAGCACTGGGGACGGAGAGATGCTTATGGACACCCCCCATGTGCAGGCCCACACATGTGACCCCATGAGGCGTGTGGCAGGGAAGGCATCAGGCCCACGTTCCAGCCCGGGGAAAATCCCTGAAGAGCCCCAGCGGGAGGCCAAGGCTGGCAGGCCTCAGGCAAAAGGTGCCCAGCCAGGGGCTGCCATGGGCGGGGACAGACGGAGAAAGGGAGGAACAAAGGCAAGCTGATGAAAGGCAAGTCCAGATGGGGTCAGAGAAACAGAGGGGAGAAGACAGGCCAAGCCAGTCAAAAATGAAGACTCCCAGGAGATTCAGATCCAGTGCCATGGGGTGCCCAGACGTGCAGCCCAGAGCGCTCCCCTGCCGCTCTCGGAACACAGGCCGGGGGACCCAGGGCTCCATCCCGTGCCCTGGGGCTCCCTGCCCTGGCTCCATTCTCACACACCTTACTCCAGTTGCCCGACTGCCAGGTGGCACAAGGCCACAGGTGGCAGCGGTGGGCAGGCTGCGGCTGGCCAGCAGGGGCGCAGTCCTCATCCCAGTCGGAGCTACAGCGCACCGGCCTCCAGACGGCACCCAGGCCGCAGGTGGTGGAGCACTGCGGGGCACAGACCCATGAAAGCCAGGCAGACCCCATCCCCACCAGGCCCCCATAGCCAGGAACTACCCACCTAGGCTAGCAAGACCTCAGCAAGACAGGCCCCTCTTCTGGGCCTCAGTTTTCTTATTTGCAAAATAGACTCCTCCACCCCCCACCCAGAAAGACCGTGAAAATAAAGTCAACCCCCTACCCCCAGCAACCAACTGACCCTGCCCACAAAGGACAAAGGGACTGTGTTCCAGTGTCACTGGTGCAGAGGTAGGGGAAGGGGACTCTGCGGGCACCCCTGACCAGCTATCCTGACCAGCCTGCCCCTTCCCACACCCAAAATAGTGATCTGAACAGAAGCTTGCTTCTCCTGCAGTGACCATCTGGGGACCCAGGGAGGGGACACTGGCCAGCTTTTTTCATGCAGCTCAGACCCCTGCAGGTCACTGCCAAAGGACGGTGGAGCCATTGAGGGCAGAGCCAGGTGGCAGTGGGCTGAGCCCAGCGTGGAGGAGCCAGGCTGAGCCTCAGGAAAGCTTGCTGCTTTCTGGGCAGGACTAGGCCTGCAGGCCATGAGGGGACCCTCCCCACTGCACAACTGTCTGAGTGAACTCTGTCCTGGGATGTGCTGCCAGTGTGTGCCTGCCCTGGCTTCCCTGAGGCACCCTGTGCTGCCCAGGAATGGGCCCTGTGGTCCCCTCATCCGCCTAATCCTGGGAACCCCTGACCCGAGGGAGGCGGGACAGACAGCACATGTGTCCCACTCTGCTCACTTTCAGATGAGGCAACAATCACCAAGGTCCTGGGCAAACTCCCTCACCAGCCTGGCCCGCACCACTTGCCTCGCTCCAGTTTCCAGCTTGCCAGTTGGCGTTCCTGACAGCCAACAGGTCCACAGGGGGCCCTGCCTCAGCC
>NW_022449152.1:0-1680 GCF_009761245.1 Sapajus apella | reverse complement strand
GGGTTGAAATGAAGGAGAAAATACTAAGGGCAGCCAGAGAGAAAGGTCAGGTTACCCACAAAGGGAAGCCCATCAGACTCACAGCAGATCTCTCAGCAGAAACCCTACAAGCCAGAAGAGAGTGGGGGCCAATATTCAACATCCTTAAAGAAAAGAACTTTCAACCCAGAATCTCCTATCCAGCCAAACTAAGCTTCATAAGTGAAGGAAAAATAAAATCCTTTGGGAACATGCAAGTTCCCAAAAGAGATTTCGTCACCACCAGGCCAGCTCTACAAGAGCTCCTGAAAGAGGCTCTACACATATAAAGGAACAAGAAGCAGCTCAACTAAAGGGCAAAACACCCAGCTAGCACCAAAATGGCAGTATCAAATTCGCACATGACAATATTAACCCTAAATGTAAATGGACTAAATGCCCCAATCAAAAGACACAGACTGGCAAATTGGATAAAAAGCCAAAACCCATCGGTGTGCTGTATCCAGGAAACCCATCTCACATGCAAGGATACACAAAGGCTCAAAATAAAGGGATGGAGGAAGATTTACCAAGCAAATGGAAAGCAAAAAAAAGCAGGAGTTGCAATTCTCATCTCTGATAAATTAGGCTTCAAAGCAACAAAGATCATAAGAGACAAAGAGGGACATTACATAATGGTAAAAGGATCAAAGCAATAAGAAGAGCTAGCGATCCTAAATATATACGCACCAAATACAGGAGCACCCAGATACATAAGGCAAGTTCTTAATGACTTACAAAGAGACTTAGACTCCCACACAATAATAGTGGCAGATTTTAACACCCCATTGTCAATATTAGACAGATCAACCAGACAGAAAATTAACAAGGATATCCAGGACTTGAACTCAGGCCTGGACCAAGCAAACCTAATAGACATTTACAGAACTCTCCGCCCCAAATCCACAGGATATACATTCTTCTCAGCACCACATCACGCCTACTCTAAAATTGACCACATAATTGGAAGTAAATCACTCCTCAGCAAATGCAAAAGAATGGAAACCATAACAAACAGTCTCTCAGACCACAGTGCAATCAAATTAGAACTCAGAATTCAGAAACTAACTCAGAACCACACAACTTCATGGAAACTGAACAACTGGCTCTTGAATGTTGACTGGATAAACAATGAAGTGAAGGAAGAAATAAAGATGTTCTTTGAAACCAATGAGAATGATGACACAACATACCAGAATCTCTGGGACACATTTAAAGCAGTATCTAGAGGAAAATTTATACCAATAAATGCCCACATGAGAATCAAGGAAAGATCTAAAATTGACACCCTTTTGTCAAAATTGAAAGAGCCAGAGGAGCAAGATCAAAAAACTCAAAAGCTAGCAGAAGACAAGAATAACTAAGATCAGGGCAGAACTGAAAGAGATGGAGAGACAAAAAAAAAAAAAAAAAAAAACCCTTCAAAATCAATAAATCCAGGAATGGGTTTTTTGAAAAGATCAACACAATAGACAGACCACTAGCCAGATTTAAAATAAAAAAAGAAAACAGAGGAGAATCAAATAGATGCAATAAAAAACGATAAAGGGGGTATCACCACAGATTCCATAGAAATACAAACCACCATCGGAGATTACTACAAACAATTATATGTACATAAACTAGTAAACCTGGAAGAAATGGATAAATTCCTGGACACTT
>NW_022449151.1:0-1681 GCF_009761245.1 Sapajus apella | reverse complement strand
GCTTGAGCCACCGCGCCCGGCCCTTTTTTTTTTTAATGAGTTGGAGTCTTGCTCTGTCTC
This sequence comes from Sapajus apella, assembly GCF_009761245.1. Taxonomy (NCBI): domain Eukaryota; kingdom Metazoa; phylum Chordata; class Mammalia; order Primates; family Cebidae; genus Sapajus; species Sapajus apella. The sequence continues at coordinate 1,621 of NW_022449151.1, read as the reverse complement.
CAGGCTGGAATGCAGTGATGTGATCTCGGCTCACTGCAACCTCCAACTCCCAGGTTCTAACAATTCTCCTGCCTCAGGCTTCCAAATAGCTGGGACTACAGGCATGCACCAGCTACTTTTTGTATTTTTAGTAGAGACAGGGTTTCGCCATGTTAGCCAGAATGGTCTCAATCTTCTGACCTCGTGATCCGCCCATCTTGGCCTCCCAAAGTACTGGGATTACAGGCGTGAGCCACTGCACTCGACTGTCTGGTCTTGAACTCTTGATCTCAAGTGATCCCCCAACTTGGCTTCATGAGTAGCTAGGCCTGTAGGTGCACACTACCACGCTCAGCTAATTTTTTTTTAAGCGTTTTAGGGACAGCTTCCTGAGTAGCTGGGATTACATGGATTACAGAGAGAGCCAGTAGACTTGGGCATTTGTGGTTTTATTATCTTTGCTTTTCAAGTGGGTATTATATGCATATAGTGCGAAATTCAAAAGGTAAAAAAGGGTATACACCAAAAAGAAAATCTCCCCTCACCCTTTCCATCCCTCCCTTTTTCCCCCCCAACTCCTGCTCCCTCATTCTTCTCTCCTGATGCAACTGGCATTAGCAGTTTTTTTGGGTGGTCTTCCTGGGTCATTCTGTAGACATGCAAGCATATATACCTACCCCCTTCATCCCTTTTTAAAAAATTCATAGTATATACACTATTCTCTTGTGGGGTTTTTTTTCATGTAACTGTATTTTGGAAATCCACACTGCATAAAGTTCTACCTTTATTTATTTATTCATTCATTCATTCATTTGAGATGGAGTCTTGCTCTGTCACCAGGCTGGAGTGCAGCGGCGCGATCTTGGCTCATCGCAACCTCCAACTTCCTGGTTGAAGTGATTCTCTGCCTCAGCCTCTTGAGTAGCTGGGATTACAGGCATGTGCCACCATGCCCAGCTAGTTTTTTTTTTTTTTTTTGAGACAGAGTTTCACTTATGTTACCCAGGCTGGAGTGCAATGGCGCGATCTCGGCTCACCGCAACCTCCGGCTCCTGGGTTCAGGCAATTCTCCTGCCTCAGCCTCCTGAGTAGCTGGGATTACAGGCACGCACCACCATGCCCAGCTAATGTTTTTATATTTATAATATAGACAGGGTTTCACCGTGTTGGCCAGGATGGTCTTGATTTCCTGACCTTGTGATCCGCCTGCCTTGGCCTCCCAAAGTGCTGGGATTACAGGCATGAGCCACCAAGCCCGGCCTATTTACTTAGTTTTTTAAGACGGAATCTCGCTCTGTTGCCCAAGCTGGAGTGTAGTGGTGCGATCTCTGCTCACTGCAACCTCCACCTCCTGGCTTCAAGTGATTCTCCTGCCTCAGCCTCCCTAGTAGCTGGGATTATAGGCACATGCCACCAGACTTGTCTAATTTTTGTGTTTTTAGTACAGATGAGTTTCACTATGTTAGCCAGGCTGGTCTTGAACTCCTAACTTCAAGTGATCCTCCTGCCTAAGCCTCCCAAAGTGCTGGGATTACAGGCATGAGCCACCGTGCGTGGCCTACCTTATTCTTTTAAATGATGCAGGCCGGGCGCGTTGGCTCACTCCTGTAATCCCAGCACTTTGGGAGGCCGAGGCGGGTGG
>NW_022449150.1:0-1681 GCF_009761245.1 Sapajus apella | reverse complement strand
TGTAAACTCCAGTCCCGAGGACTAGAGAGAGACCCAGGCCTCAGCCCCTGCACAGGCTAGGAGCCACCACCCCCGCCAGATGGAAGGGCGCACTCTACAAATCTCTCGGGGCCCACCACACCAAGAGGACAGAGAGGAACCAACCAAGGAAGAGCCCTAGGAAACGCACCCCCAAGGCAACCAACCAAACCAAGAAAATACATTTCTCAGGGCTCCATTGGTCCTCCCACATAGGCGACCCTCTCCCCCGTCTTGGCCTGGTCCAAGCACCTTCACCCTGCCCCAGCCTTCTCACAGGGGCCCTGTCTACCAGAGCACAGCCTCCCTCTGCAACTCTCTATCGCTCTCCTTCTCTAGCTCCCTCACCCTCCCTCTCACTTCTTCTTGCTCCACCTCTCTCTCTTTCTGTCCCCTTCTCTCTTCCACCTCCCTCTTTGTCTCTCTATCGCTGTCTCTCTCTCTCCCTCCGTTTCTGTCTCTCCATCTCTCTCCCTTGCTCTCCTTCAAGCTGTGTCTGTGTGTGTGTGCCCGCGCACGTACACCCATGTGTGGCCGTGTGTGGGAATGGGTTTGCTCGTGGTGGTGGTGGGGTGTGTCTGGGTGTCGGTCAGCTCCTCCTTCCCGGGACCAGGCTGCGGGCTGTAGTGCCAGCTCCCGAAGAGCAGGTCCCCACCCCTACGCCCCCATGCCCACTGCCCGGGCCTTCGTCGGGACAAGCGACGGTGGTAGGGGCGTTGTGAGAAAAAAGGCCCACGGTGCTGAGCCTGCTGTTCGCCCCTGGGCAGCCCTGGCAGCTCTGGTAGGTGGGTCAAAAGGGGGTTTTGCAGGAGGGGTGGCGTTGGATCCAAAACAATCCCCACGCGGCAAGGCGGAGGACCGGATCAGGACCGTGGGCGCTGGGCCCTGGCGCCCCGGAGCACACCCGGTCCTTAGCGGGCTGATGTGGTGAGTGCTCCAGAGCACAAACGCCAGGGGGAAGATCTGGAGCCTCCGCGGAAGGGAGGCCCGGAGAGCCTGGGCCTGGGACAGAGGCCTCTGGCGCCCCGCGCGGCAGCAGGTCCGGCCCTGGTCTGGCGGCCAGCAATGGTGGGAGAAGGTGCGAAGCCAACCTAAGGCGCAGGACAGCGGCCGAAGTGCTCCTGTCTAGAGGAAGAGAACAGCCCAGCCCCTTGGAGTGGCGAGCGGCTCGGGGGTCGCCAATCCGAGCCCCTTGGCCCCGGAATGGCGGTGACGCCTGGAGTCCGGCGGCCGTGGCTGGGCCGGGTTCCTGTGGCAGCCAGGAGCCACTGCCGGTTTCTAGGGCCACAGCACCCTGAACACGCCCCAACGCGCCAGATCGAGTCTGACCCAGGAAGCTACGCAGGGTTGAGCCTGGGCAGTACTTACCCGGAAGGTGGCCGAGGAGCACCGGGCACTGCAGGCTTTCCGATTCCCTCTCCCTCCCTTTTTCCCACGCTTTCGGACTTACCCCTGACTCTGCTCCGCCTTTTCCGTCGCAGGCGTCCCCCGCCACAGACCGAAACCTCCTGGTGGAGGTCCGGGGCTACAGCATCCCACCTCTTCCACCTCCTCGAAGCCCCACCAGGAGCCGGGCCTTAGCGGGTCTGGGCGGGCTGAGACCCGACCCAAAGGCACAAGGACGAATGTCCCGCGTCCTGGGTGTGTTCCAGCTCACGGGACG
>NW_022449149.1:0-1681 GCF_009761245.1 Sapajus apella | reverse complement strand
CCTCCCGGGTTCAAGCGATTCTCCTGCCTCAGCCTCCTGAGTAGCTGGGAATACAGGCACAGGCCACCACACCCAGCTAATTTTTTTAAAAACTATTTTTAGTAGAGATGGGGTTTCACAATGTTGGCCAGGATGGTCTCAATCTCTTGACCTCATGATCCGACTGCCTCAGGCTCCCAGAGTGCTGGGATTACAGGCATTAGCCACTGTGCCTGGCCTTTGCTCTGCTTGTAAACTCTTCTTTTTAAAGTGGGGCAGATTGGAAAGTTTTCTTGTTTTCATGGCCCACATGAAGCTTGTTTTGAACTGTTTTATGTTCACAGTTTGGGATTTTTGAGGCAATATTGATGAGCTGCCCTGTCAACCTGAATTTGAGCCCTTTATCTGCCACTAACCTTGCCATGTGACTATGAGCAAAGTACCTAGCCTGTCTGTTCTTCAGTTTCTTTATCTGTAAAATGCAGATTATGCCCAGCTCATAGCAGTGGTGTGAGGAATAAATGAAGGTATGTGTAGATCACTTTTATATTATATGTGACACTACAGGCACCAAATCATTATTGCTGGGAGGATCAGCACCTTTTGGCTTGTCTACACACACACACACACACACACACACACACACACACACACACACTCACACACACAGAGTCTGTTTTGTCAGAGATTAGAAATTGCAACCCCTACTTTTTATTTTTTGGCTTTCTATTTGCTTTGTAAATTTTCCTCCATCCCTTGGTTGAAAGCCTTTGTGTGTCTTTGCATGGAACATATCTCAAAATAATAAGAGCTATTTATGGAAAACCTACATCCAAAATAATACTGAATGGGCAAAAGCTGGAAGCATTTCTTTTGAAAACTGGTACAAGACAAGGATGCCCTCTCTTACCATTCCTATTCAACATAGTATTGGAAGTTCTGTCCAGGGCAATCAGGCAAGAGAAAGGAATAAAGCGTATTTAAATAGGAAGTCAAGTTGTCTCTGTTTACAGATGACATGATTTTATATTTAGAAAACTCTATTGTCTCAGCCCCAAAACTTCTTGATCTGATAAACAACTTCAGCAAAGTCTCAGGATACAAAGTCAATGTACAAAAATCAGAAGGTTTCCTTTATACCAATGATAGGCAAGCAGAGAGCCAAATCTTGAATGAATGCCCATTCATAATTGCTACAAAGAGAATACCTAGGAATACAGCTCACTAGGGATGTGAAGGACCTCTTCAAGGACAACTACAAATGGCTGCTCAAGGAAATAAGAGAGGACACCAAACAAGGAAACATTCTATCCTCATGGATAGGAGAAATCAATATCATAAATATGCCATACTGCTGAAAGTAATTTTTGGATTCAATGCTATTCCCATCAAACTACCATAGATATTTTTCACAGGATTAGCAAAAGAAAACTATTTTAAATTTCATGTAGAATCAAAGAAGATCCTGTATAGTCAAGATAATCTTAAGCAAAAAGAACAAAGCTGGAGGCATCATGCTACCTCACTTGACACTGTGCTGCAAGGCTACAGTAACCAAAAGAGCATGGTACTCTTGCCAGAATAGGCCCACCGACTCATGGAGAAGTGAGGCCTCAGAAATAACACCACACATCTACAACCATCTGATCTTTGACAGCCCTGACAAAAACAAGCAATGGGGAAAGGATCTCCTAATCAGTAA
>NW_022449148.1:0-1681 GCF_009761245.1 Sapajus apella | reverse complement strand
ACCAACATCATCCTGATTCCAAAACCCGGCAGAGACTCAACAAGAAAAGAAAACTACAGGCCAATATCCATGATGAACATAGATGCAAAAATCTTCAATAAAATACTGACAGGCCGATTGCAACAGCACATCAAAAAGCTTATCCACCATGATCAAGTAGGCTTCATCCCGGGGATGCAAGGTTGGTTCAACATACGCAAGTCTATAAACGTAATTCACCACATAAACAGAACCAAAGACAAAAACCACATGATTATCTCAATTGATGCAGAGAAGGCCTTTGACAAAATTCAACAGCACTTTATGCTAAAAACCCTCAATAAACTAGGTATCGATGGAACGTACCTCAATATAATAAAAGCTATTTATGACAAACCAACAGCCAATATCATACTGAATGGGCAAAAACTGGAAGCATTCCCCTTGAAATGTGGCACCAGACAAGGATGCCCACTCTCACCACTGCTATTCAATATAGTATTAGAAGTTCTAGCCAGAGCAATCAGGCAAGAAAAAGAAATAAAGGGCATTAAAATAGGAAAGGAGGAAGTCAAGTTGTCTCTATTTGCAGACGACATGATTGTATATCTAGAAGACCCCATCGTCTCAGCCCCAAACCTCCTGAAACTGATAAGCAAGTTCAGCAAAGTCTCAGGATACAAAATCAATGTGCAAAAATCACATGCATTCCTATACACCAATAACAGACTTAAAGAGAGCCAAATCAAGAACAAACTTCCATTCACAATTGCCACAAAGAGAATAAAATACCTAGGAATACAACTAACAATGAATGTAAAGGACCTCTTCAGGGAGGACTACAAGCCACTGCTCAACGAAATAAGAGAGGACACAAACAGATGGAGAAACATTCCATGATCATGGTTAGGAAGAATCAATATCGTGAAAATGGCCATACTGCCCAAAGTAATTTACAGATTCAATGCTATCCCCATCAAGCTACCAATGACCTTCTTTGCAGAACTGGAAAAAACCACCTTAAACTTCATATGGAACCAAAAGAGAGCCCGCATAGCCACGTCAATTCTAAGCAAAAAGAACAAAGCGGGGGGCATCACACTACCAGACTTCAAACTATACTACAAGGCTACAGTAATCAAAACAGCATGGTACTGGTACCAAAACAGAGATATAGACCAATGGAACAGAACAGAGGTCTCGGAGGCAACACAACCTTTCTACAACCATCTGATCTTTGACAAACCAGACAAAAACAAGCAATGGGGAAAGGATTCCCTGTTCAATAAATGGTGTTGGGAAAGCTGGCTAGCCATGTGCAGAAAGCAGAAACTGGACCCCTTCCTGACACCTTACACTAAAATTAACTCCAGATGGATTAAAGACTTAAACATAAGACCTAACACCATAAAAACCCTAGAAGAAAATCTAGGCAAAACCATTCAGGACGTAGGTGTAGGCAAGGACTTCATGACCAAAACACCAAAAGCATTGACAACAAAAGCCAAAATAGACAAATGGGACCTAATCAAACTCCACAGCTTCTGCACAGCAAAAGAAACAATCATTAGAGTGAATCGGAAACCAACAGATTGGGAAAAAATTTTTGCAGTTTACCCATCTGACAAAGGGCTGATATCTAAAATTTACAAAGGACTAAAGCAGATTTACAAGAAAAAAACTAACAAGCCCATTCAAAAGT
>NW_022449147.1:0-1750 GCF_009761245.1 Sapajus apella | reverse complement strand
TAAATCATACGAGAAACGTCTCTTTCAAACCGCTCCACTGTGTTTTCATTCATCTTCGGAAGTTGCATCTATGTTTATATTCTGCGAGCTAGAAACACGTTTCTCCAAAAAGCTGCGTTTGGATATTCCTGAGTGAATGGGAGCATAGGGTTTAATGAGAAATATCTGGCTCTAAAACATAAACGGAGCTATGTAATAGAATGATTGTCAAGGTGTGTATTGAACTTACAGAGTTAAACACTTGTGCGAATGTAGCAGTTCACCAACACTTTCTTTGGAGAATCTGAAAAGAGATATTTACAGCCATGTACAGACTCTTAAGAATTAGCTATAAGATCGCATCTAAATGATACGAGAAACGTCTCTTTCAAACTGCTCCACTGTGTGTTCGTTCAACTTCGGAAGTTGCATCTATGTTTAGATTCTGCAAGTTAGAAGACGTTTCTCCAAAAAGCTGCGTTTGGATATTCCTGAGTGAATGGGAGTATAGGGTTTAATGAGAAATATCTTGCTCTAAAACAAAATCCGAGCTATTTAACAGAATGATTGTCAAGGTGTATATTAAACTTACAGAGTTAAACAATTGTGTGAACGTAGCAGTTCACCAAACCTTTCTTTGGAGAATCTGGAAAGAGATATTTACAGCCATGTACAGACTCTTAAGAATTAGCTATAAGATCGCGTCTAAATCACATTAGAAACGTCTCTTTCAAACTGCTCTGCTGAGTGTACGTTCACCTTCGGAAGTTGCATCTATGTTTAGATTCAGAGAGTTAGAAACACGTTTCTCCAAATAGTGGCGTTTGGATGTTCCAGAGTGAATGGCAGTATAGGTTGTAATGAGAAATATCGGGCTATAAAACAAAACGGAGCCATATAGCAGAATGATTGGCAATGTGTTTATTAAACTTACAGAGTTAAACAATTGTGTGAATGTAGCAGTTGAATAACCCTTTCTTTGGAGAATCTGGAAAGAGATATTTCCAGCCATATACAGTCTCCTAAGAATTAGCTTTAAGATCGCTTCTAAATCACAGGAGAAACGTCTCTTTCAAACTGCTCCGCTGTGTGTTCGTTAGCCTTTGGAAGTTGCATCTATGTTTAGATTCAGCGAGTTAGAAACACGTTTCTCCAAAAAGCGGCGTTTGGATTTTCCTGAGTGAATGGGAGTATAGGGTGAAATGAGAAATATCAGGCTCTAAAATAAAAACGGAGCTATGTATCAGAATGATTGTCAAGGTGTATAATCAACTTAGAGAGTTAAACATATATGTGACAGTAGCAGTTCAGAAAACCTTTCTTTGGAGAATCTGGAAAGAGATATTTCCAGCCATATAGAGGCTCCTAAGAATTAGCGGTAAGATCGCGTCTAAACCACAGGAGAAGCGTCTCTTTCAAACTGCTCTCTTATGTGTTCGTTCACCTTCGGAAGTTGCATCTATGTTTAGATTCAGCGAGTTAGAAACACGTTTCTTATAAAAGCTGCCTTTGCATATTCCTGAGTGAATCAGAATATTGGGTGTAATGAGAAATATCTGGCTCTAAAGCAAAAACGGAGCAATGTTGCAGAATGATTGTCAAGGTGTATATTAAACTTACAGAGTTAAACAATTGTGTGAATGTAGCAGTTGAATAACCCTTTCTTTGTAGAATCTGGAAAGAGATATTTCCAGCAATATACAGACTCTTAAGAATTAGCTATAAGATCGCGTCTAAATCACATTACAAACGTCTCTTTCAAACTGCTCTG
>NW_022449146.1:0-1682 GCF_009761245.1 Sapajus apella | reverse complement strand
TCTCCTGTGTTTTAAACGCAGTCTTACTGCTTGTTCTTATAAGCCTGAATATGGCTGTAAATATCTGTTTCCAGATTCTCCAATGAAAGGATTTCTGGACTACTGCACACACACGTCAGTTCAACTCTGATAGAAGACTGTACAGCTTGACAACCATTCTGCTAGATAGCTGCGTTTTTGTTTTAGAGCAAGATATTTCTCATTACGGCCTTTAGTCTCAGGCATTCTGGAATATCCAAACGCAGCTTTTAGAAGAAACGTGTTTCTCACTCGCTGAATCTAAACATACATGCAACTTCCTAAGGTGAACGAACACAAAGTAGAGCAGTTTGAACTGGATGTTTCTCCTGTGTTTCAAACGCAGTCTTACTATTAGTTCTTATAAGCCTGTATATGGCTGGAAATATGTTTCCAGATTATCGAAAGAAAGAATTTCTGAACTACTGCACACACACGTCAGTTTAACTCTGTAAGAAGATTGTACAGCTTGACAACCATTCTGCTAGGTAGCTGCGTTTTTGTTTTAGAGCAAGATATTTCTCATTACGGCCTTTAGTCTCAGTCATTCTGGAATATCCAAACGCAGCTTTTAGAAGAAACGTGTTTCTAACTCGCTGAATCTAAACATAGATGCAACTTCCTAAGGTGAACGAACACAAAGCAGAGTAGATTGAACTAGACGTTTCTCCTGGGTTTTAAACGCAGTCTTACTGGGAGTTCTCATATGCCTGTATATGGCTGGCAATATCTGTTTCCTGATTCTCGAAGCAAAGGATTTCTGAACTGCTGCAAACACACATCAGTTTAACTGTGTATGCTGAATGTACAGCTTGACAAGCATTCTGCTATATAGCTGCGTTTTTGTTTTAGAGCAATATGTTTCTGATCACGACCTATAGGCTCCTTCACACTGGAATATCCAAGCGCTGCTTTTAGAAGAAACGTGTTTCTAACTCGCTGAGTCTAAACATAGATCCAACTTCCTAAGGTGAACGAACACAAAGCAGAGCAGTTTGAACTAGATGTTTCTCCTGTGTTTTAAACGCAGTCTTACTGCTAGTTCTAATAAGCCTGTATATGGCTGGAATTATCTGTGTCCCGATTCTCCAACGAAAGGATTTCTGAACTACTGCACACACACGTCAGTTTAACTCTATAAGAATATTGTACAGCTTGACAATCATTCTGCTAGATAGCATCGTTTTTGTTTTAGAGCAAGATATTTGTCATTACGGCCTTTAGTCTAAGTCGTTCTGGAATATCCAAACGCAGCTTTTAGAAGAAACGCGTTTCTAACTCGCTGAATCTAAACATAGATGCAACTTCCTTAGGTGAACGAACACAAAGCAGAGCAGTTTGAACTAGACGTTTCTCCGGTGTTTTAAACGCAGTCTTACTGCTAGGTGTTAAATGCCTGGGAAAGGATGGAAATATCTGTTTCCACATTCCCCAAAGAAAAGATTTCAGAACCTCTGCACATACACATCAATTTATCTCCATAAGATGATTTTACAGCTTGACAACCATTCTGCTAGATAGCTGCGTTTTTGTTTTAGAGGAAGATGTTTCTGATGACGGCCCACAGGCTCTTTCACACTGGAATATAAAAACGCTGCTTTTAGAAGAAACGTTTTTCTAACTCGCTGAATCTAACCATACATGGAACTTCCAAAGGTGAACGA
>NW_022449145.1:0-1682 GCF_009761245.1 Sapajus apella | reverse complement strand
CGTTTGAAGTTAAACACATTAATTTTCTGTGCCTCCATTTCTATATGTCAAATGCACTAAACCAGAATACTCAGCTTGTCCAATGTTTAAATGAGCTGTGCAGGAAAAGCGTGGAGCCCAATGCCTGTCACATAGTAATTGTTCAATACACATGAGCTCCTATCAGCGCCGTCGCCTCCAGCATTTCCATCAGGCTTTGATCTTTTATACACCCTTCTTGATACAAGTGGATCATTCTGCAAACCTTCTCTAACTGATGGCCATGAAATCGCTCCAATGTGTATTACAGATCAAGGTATTTATACATTTCTGATTTTGCTAATTTCTGCCCAAATTACTGTGGAAAGACGATATAACAAGTCACATTTTTAACGTTTTGTGAGAAGCCATTTTTTTCTCCATCTTCTGGGTAGCACTTGCCTACCATTTCCTCTGAACTTCCTTTTGCCAACATTTCTGTAGTCATACAGAGGGGACGTTTTATGCATGATGTCAAACTTAAATCCTTAAATGAAAAGAGGGATTAACATGACTGTACACAAATTTATATTCAAAATGCAATGAATAGAAATATACATGTGTATGTAAATATATACACAAAAATATATGGCCAAAAATTTTTTTTATTTAGGATACTTCATCAAAGTTATGTATACTTGAAAATTTGTTTAGTAAAACAGCAGTCCCCATGTGTACTCCCAGAGTTTTATCATATATAAGGAATTATTTAGCTCCTTATCTCTAAGTAGCTATTATTCCTCTTTGCTTTCTGAGTTTCGGTCCTATCTCTCCCTCACATACTTGCTCATCGCCACCACCCCCAAACACGCCTCTCAACACCTCACCCTCTAACATGTTTGTGTCCTAGTTTGCTGAGTCAATTACTACATTATTATGACTTGTACATTTTATTCAGAGTTCAGTCACATTGGATATACATAACAGGAATGAAGGACCAGTATCTTCCGGGACTCTCAAGTGGATGAGCTTCAGAGATTTCTATAATCTTTGGCCACACTGCCTGTCTTCTCCTATTCCAGGTAAGCACTGGATAGGATGGGCCCTGCTCAGGTCAGGCACTCTCCATGAGCAGGGGAGGGTGGGACGTCTTCATGGGCAGTACCAGAAAGACACTGTCCAAAGAGGGAGAGGCAGTTCTAAAAAAGAAAGTTCAGTCTGGGGCATGGGCAGCAAACCGAGGATGTGAAGAAAACAGTGTCTGCTCTGTGAGGGGAACATGCAGCAGAAGATGGACTCAGAGTGGGAGGAAAAGTTTTGGAAATATGGCCATGGATATTGCTGTGTGAGCTAGAGCCACACGAGACTGTTGGGGGCTCACAGGGGCAGGGCGCTTAGGAGACTCTGCACTCCCCAACCTGGGAGACAGGTGAGGGAACTGTCCTGGTCACCAGACAGAGATAGGGTCTGGGCCAGGCAGTTCTGATGGGAAAGAAAGAACAGGACACCTTCTCCTTAAGGTAAGGTCCTGAGTTCAGGTCTTGGTAGGGAGGGAGGCTGCCTTGGGCATTGGCAGCTGCAGATGGTTGGCCAGATGAGGGCTCTGAAATCTATGTGCTATCAGCTTGTGGTTCTAGTAAAAGAATCGCTGCAATGAAGGGTCCTTAGGAAGAAGAGGTGGGGGACCCGACTTGGGGCGGGGGCTCCAAGAGGACTGTCTGCCT
>NW_022449144.1:846-1682 GCF_009761245.1 Sapajus apella | reverse complement strand
AGATCATTCCAGATTCTCCAAAGAAAGGGTTGGTGAACTGCTACATTCACACAATTGTTTAACTCTGTAAGTTTAATATAGACCTTGTCAATCATTCTGCCATATAGCTCCGTTTTTGATTTGGAACCAGATATTTCTCATTAAAGCCTATACTCCCATTCACTCAGGAATATCCAAATGCAGCTTTTGGGAGAAACGTGTTTCTAAATCGCAGAATCTAAACATAGATGCAACTTCCGAAGGTGAACGAACACACAGTGGAGCAGTTTGAAAGAGACGTTTCTCGTATGATTTAGATGCGATCTTGATGCTAATTCTTAAGAGTCTGTATATGGCTGGAAATATCTCTTTCCAGATACTCCAAAGAAAGTGTTGGTGAACTGCTACATTCACACAATTGTTTAACTCTTTAATATACACCTTGACAATCATTCTGTTACATAGCTCCGTTTTTGTTTTAGAGCCAGATATTTTTCATTAAACCCTATACTCCCATTCACTCAGGAATATCCAAACGCAGCTTTTGGGAGAAATGTGTTTCTAACTCGCAGAATCTAAACATAGATGCAACTTCCTAAGGTGAACGAACACACAGTGGAGAGGTTTGAAAGAGACGTTTCTCTTATCATTTAGATGCGATCTTAAAGCTAATTCTTAAGAGTCTGTAAGCGGCTGGAAATATCTCTTTCCAGATTGTCCAAAGAAAGCGTTGGTGAACTGCTACATTCACCCAATTGTTTAACTCTGTAAGTTTAATATACATCTTGACAATCATTCTGTTACATAACCCCGTTTTTGTTTTAGAGCAAGATAATTCTCATTAAACCCTATAGTCC
>NW_022449144.1:0-836 GCF_009761245.1 Sapajus apella | reverse complement strand
AGATCATTCCAGATTCTCCAAAGAAAGGGTTGGTGAACTGCTACATTCACACAATTGTTTAACTCTGTAAGTTTAATATAGACCTTGTCAATCATTCTGCCATATAGCTCCGTTTTTGATTTGGAACCAGATATTTCTCATTAAAGCCTATACTCCCATTCACTCAGGAATATCCAAATGCAGCTTTTGGGAGAAACGTGTTTCTAAATCGCAGAATCTAAACATAGATGCAACTTCCGAAGGTGAACGAACACACAGTGGAGCAGTTTGAAAGAGACGTTTCTCGTATGATTTAGATGCGATCTTGATGCTAATTCTTAAGAGTCTGTATATGGCTGGAAATATCTCTTTCCAGATACTCCAAAGAAAGTGTTGGTGAACTGCTACATTCACACAATTGTTTAACTCTTTAATATACACCTTGACAATCATTCTGTTACATAGCTCCGTTTTTGTTTTAGAGCCAGATATTTTTCATTAAACCCTATACTCCCATTCACTCAGGAATATCCAAACGCAGCTTTTGGGAGAAATGTGTTTCTAACTCGCAGAATCTAAACATAGATGCAACTTCCTAAGGTGAACGAACACACAGTGGAGAGGTTTGAAAGAGACGTTTCTCTTATCATTTAGATGCGATCTTAAAGCTAATTCTTAAGAGTCTGTAAGCGGCTGGAAATATCTCTTTCCAGATTGTCCAAAGAAAGCGTTGGTGAACTGCTACATTCACCCAATTGTTTAACTCTGTAAGTTTAATATACATCTTGACAATCATTCTGTTACATAACCCCGTTTTTGTTTTAGAGCAAGATAATTCTCATTAAACCCTATAGTCC
>NW_022449143.1:0-1682 GCF_009761245.1 Sapajus apella | reverse complement strand
TGGGTGCGGGGCTCACCTGTACAGCTCCATCTGCGCACTGGGTGCGGGGCTCACCTGTACAGCTCCATCTGCGCACTGGGTGTGGTGCAGGGATGGGACTCTGGGGAGCTCTGACACTCAGTAATCCTATGACCCTGTTCAGTTTACCCGCTGGTTCACTGTCCCTGCCGCACAGTCTCCCCAGCTCTATAGAACTTGGCCTATGCCTCTGCTGAGTTGCCCAGCGGCCTTGGTGGAGCTAATGATGCACAGAACAGACTGGGGGCAAGAGAACAGGGTTCTGCTATCCCTGCCACATCCCGCAGCATCTCTGCCTCCCAGCCCCCACGAGCTTTGGGAGCCCAGGTCTGCCAAGGAGACTGAATCTGCAATGTGGACTCTACCAGAGGCCAATAGGTGAGCTCAGGGACAGGTTGGGTGGAGCTGGGACAGCCAGCTCCAAAGGATGAGAAATCATTCTGGAGGTGGGACCTCCCAGGCAGAGATCTTGGCTCTGGTCTCCCATTGCCATGTGGACTGGGCTCTCTGGCACCACACTGGGCTCTTGTTTCCAGGAGCTGGAGGAGCTGAGACAGGGGCCATGTGGAGAAGGGAAGGCAGGGCCTGGGCCAGGGAGCAGGGGATGGAGTAGGGAGCCTGGCTTGTAGATCCAGTGGTTCGGGATGGGGGCTGTCCACGGAGCACCGAGGGCTCAGCCTAGACTCATCCGAGGCCTGGAACCCCGGCTGCCCTGCCCTCAAACAGCCTCAGCGTTGCCCTGAGAGGGGACGAGGTGTCACTCCCTGGCAGGGTGGACTCACCAACTGATGTGATGAAACAAGTGTGTTAGGGACCAAGGCTTTGTGGGCTCAGCCCTGTGCAGGATGTGGAGATGGAGGGCAAAGTGAGCCTCTGGGCTGTGCAGTACTATTGGTACAGGGAGCGCTGTGGGACTCAGGGGTAAAAGGAAAGACGGAATTGAAGGATCTGGGGTTCAGGGCAAGTGTTGGGCCTTCAGTCACCTGTGCAGCTTGGAGGGGAAGATGCGCCCTCTTGCTCGGTCCCCTGGTGCTGTTCCATCAGCACTGCACCTGATGCTGCCATAGTGGCCTCTTTGTGGTGAAGCACAGTCCCTACGAAGGCCCCTGTGAGGCTAGAGCTCTGAATCCAAGGGGGAGCAAAGTTCTTGGGGAGGCCCTATATCAAGACACATGCCAGCCCCACCCTCCTCCATCCCAGATTTCTTTGCAGGAGGTGGGCTCAGAGCTGGCCAAGATGTGGACTGAGCTCAAGAAGGTCTGCAATGTTCTGGAAGCTCGAGACTCAGGAGCTGAGAGCTCAGCAGCTGGCTCTGGAGGCTGCCCAGGACCAGGCACTCAGCAGCTGCTCCCCCACCCACTGCCCACACTGTGCTTCTGACAGGCCTGCATGGCCCCAGAGGCTCCTCCATGCCCGATCCCTGATGCCCACTGTGGCCACTGACCTTCTCCTCCCCACATTCCATCAGTCAAGTTCCTCCTAAGCCCTCACTGCCCAAGGGGAGCCCTCACTGCCCAAGGGGAGGGCTCAGCCTGGAACGTGCTCACTGCCTCCCCTACCCATCTCATTACAGTGGCTCATACTTGTAATCCCAGCACTTTGGGAAGCTAAGGCAGGTGGATCACTTGAGGTCAGAAGATGATTAGGTAATAGGGCTCTGCCCT
>NW_022449142.1:0-1683 GCF_009761245.1 Sapajus apella | reverse complement strand
CCCCTGCAGCAAATCCCACTGATCTCACGAAGTGCATCCCAAAGCTTGCTGCCTGTTTGCTTCTCTGACCCTCAGTCCTGATCCATCCACCATCATCCTGTGCCTGGACTCCTGGAGCTGACCCGGGACCACTGCCCCGGGGAGGCAGCTTCTGATACCCGGAGAACAGAGGGTGCCCCTGAGCCCACCTGGGTATGGTGCCTGAGGAAGGCTACCTGGAGGGGGGTAATGCCTGAGCTACATCTTTCTTTCTTCCTTTTACATTTTTGGTGGAGTTGGGGTATCTCACTATGTTGCCCAGGCTAGCGTCAAGCAATCCTTTGCTCTTGGCCTCCTAAAGTGCTGGGATTACAGCCTGAGCTACACCTTAAAGGACCAGGAGGTGGGTACTGGGCAGGCAGAGGGTGGGGGGATGGAGGCAGGAAGAGGGAGGGGAGGCTTTGAGACAGGGGGCAGCAAACACCCAGACAGATGGAGCAGCATGACTCAGAGGACACTCAGTGCGGACAGAGGAATGCGTGGGCAGGGTCACTTGGCACTTTAGGGTCAGGCAGGAGTTCGGGGTCTCCTGTGCTTAACCAGGGGAGGGGTGCATCATCAGAAGTCAACTGCCTGGAGAAGGTGTTTGTTATATTTTGAGATGGAGTCTTGCTCTGTTACCAGCCTGGAGTGCAATAGAACAGTCTCAGCTCACTGTAAACTCTGCCTCCCATGTTAAAGTGATTCTCCTGCCTCAGATTCTGGAGTAGCTGCGATTATAGGTACCTGCCACCATGCTCAGCTAATCTTGGTATTTTTCAATAGAGAGAGCATACTCCCATGTTGCCCAGGCTGGTTTTGAACTCCTGATCTCAGGTGAGCCGCCTGCCTCGACCTACCAAAGTGCTGGGATTACAGGCATGAGCCACCGTGCCCAGAGGAAGCCATACAATAGGCTGGAGAAACGGTCCAAGTAACAATGGACATTGGGACAGCTGGGCCTAGAGAGGAAATCAGTTCCTTCTCTCCATCCCCCTTCCCTCCCTCCCTCGCCCCCACCTTTCTTTCCTTTCTTCCTCTCTCCTACCCTTTCTTCCTTCCTTCCCTCCCTCATTCCTTTTCTTCCTCCCTCATATCTTTCCTTCCCTCCATCTGTCCTCCAATTTCCTATCTTTCCTTCCCTCCCTCTTTTTCACTCCTCCCCTCCCTCCTTTCTCCCCTCCCTTCCTCCCCTCCCTGGTTTCTTCCACAGTTCTCAAACACATATGCAGCACCTTCTGCATACCGAGCCCTAACTAGATACTGAGTCTGCCACAGGGAGTGGCCAATGCTGCTGTGGAGCTTCCAGTCTAAGGACAGCGAGGCCATGGGCCCCTGCCAGGCGCTTCCTGCAGGGCCCTTTAGGAAGTGGCAAGTGCTGGGGAAAAGCAAAAAGGAACCTAGGACAGGCCAAGGAAGGGATTTGGAAGTGGAGAGAAGCAGGGGGAGAAATAGGGAGTGAGCCAGGGCCTCATTGCTAGATGCATTTTCAAGGTGACACCAAGCAAATATGCTGACTGATGGGGTGCAGAAGAAAAAGGCATTGATCTGACCCAGGACTTGGGCATGAAAACTGAATGGTGGAGCCGCCATCCACTGCGATGGGGAAGGAGCTGGGCAGGTCTGCACAATGGGCAACTCACAGAGACAAGAACAAAGCCAGAC
>NW_022449141.1:0-1683 GCF_009761245.1 Sapajus apella | reverse complement strand
TAAACAGAAGGAAATCAGAGGGGAACAAAATGTGTCACAACAACAACGTAAAAGAAGGCACCTTTTTTTTTTTTTTTTTTTGAGACGGAGTTTCACTCATGTTACCCAGGCTGGAGTGCAATGGCGCGATCTCAGCTCACCGCAAGCCCTGCCTCCTGGATTCAGGCAATTCTCCTGCCTCAGCCTCCCGAGTAGCTGGGATTACAGGCACGCACCACCATGCCCAGCTAATTTTTTGTATTTTTAGTAGAGAGGGGGTTTCACCATGTTGACCAGGATGGTCTCGATCTCTTGACCTCATGATCCACCCGCCTCGGCCTCCCATAGTGCTGGGATTACAGGCTTGAGCCACCGCGCCCGGCAAAGAAGGCACTTATAAAGGAAATGAGGGTCAGAAAATATTAAGCCACACAAAAGACAAATAGCAAAATGGCAAAAGTCCTTCCTTGTCAATAATTAAATGTAAGTGGAATAAACTCGCTAATCCAAAAGCAGGAATTGGATAAATGAATAATAAAACATGATCCAAATATACACCATCTACAAGAGACTCGTTCTATTTAAATACACAAATAGGTTGAAAGTTAAAAAATGGAAAATATATTCCCCACTCCAAAAGAGAGCTTGGGTTGTTATACTACTAACAGACAAAATAAACTTTATGTCAAAAAAAATTGCAAAAGATAAAGAAGGATATTGATTATATTAATAAAAGGACCAATTCACCAACGAAACATGATAATCATAAACATATATGTCATAAACTTTTCAGCGCTAAAATACATCAAGTAAACTGACAAAATTTTAGGAAGAAATATACAGTTCTACAAAAACAGTTGGAGACTTTAATATCCCACTTTTTTTTTTTGAGACAGAGTCTCACTCTGTCGCCCAGGCTGGAGTGTAATGGTGTGATCTTGGCTCACTGCAACCTCTGCCTCCCAGGTTCAAGTGACTCTCCTGCCTCAGCCTCCCAAGTAGCTGGGATTACAGGCGCCTGCCACCATGCCTGGCTTTTTTATTTTTAGTAGAGATAGGGTTTCGTCCCATTGTCCAGGTTGGAGTCGACCTCCCGACCTCAGGTGATCTACCCACCTTGGCCTCCCAAACTGCTAGGATTACAGGCATGAGCCAACACACCCAGCCCTAATATGCCACTTTTAACAATGAGTAGAAAACTAGACTGAAGATCACTAAGAAAATAAACGGAACACCACCATCAACCAATCGGACCTAGCAGACATACACACAACACTCCATCCAACAGCAGAAGAACACACATTTTTCTCAAGTGCACAAGGAACATTCTCAAGAATGGGCAATATTTTAGCCCAGAAGAGAAGAATTAATCAACTTTAAAAGACAGAAAGTATTCAAAGCATCATATCTAGTCACATGAAATTAACAGGAGAACTTTTTATAAAATTACAAATTTTTCCATTGTTCGAAAACTTAGATTAGATATGGTAACTCACACCTGTAATCCCAGCACTTTGGGAAGCCAAGGTGGGTGGATCACTTGAGGTCGGTAGTTCGGGACCACTCTGGTCAACATGGTAAAACACTGTTTGTAATAAAAATATAAAAATTAGCTGGGCATGGTGGCAGGCACCTGTAATCACAGCTACTTGAGAGGCTAAAGCATGAAAGTCACTTGAACCTAGGAGTCAGAGGGAGGTTGCA
>NW_022449140.1:987-1683 GCF_009761245.1 Sapajus apella | reverse complement strand
TGCTCCTTGTCATCATGAGCCATGTCTTATCAAATGAATCATATTTCTCATGCAAGCATGGTCTTCGTCTGACTGGGCTGTTGTTTTGAATCCGTGCAGCCTCGACCATGCTTTCACTGGATAGCCATGAGTAATTTCGTTCTACTTAATAACGTGTGGGCTTGAGGAGGAGCCAGCATTGGATTAGAAGGAGGGAGAATGGACGTGTGAATTAGGGTAAGGTGTCTCTTCCTTTGCAGCATGGTTGGGTTCAAAGCCCACCACATACTGCTATGTATTTGGCTGGACACGACCCGTTGTGTGGGATGCCTGTGTGTGTGTGTGTGTGTGTGTGTGCGTGTGCGAGTTTGTGGGTGTGGGAGGGTGTGTGTGTGGGTGTGTGTGGGTGGGTTTGTGTTTGTCAGTGTTTGTGTCTCCAGACCTGAGCAGCAGACGCTTTTTCCTCTGGAAGCATGTTACTCAGAACCTTGGATAAGCCCCAGCCCTCCTGAAAACGCAATACATGTAGGTTTGAAGACATTGATGTTGATGATTGGCGAGAGCCAGGTGTCGGACACCAGCTCATTTCCCATGTTCCACTGAGGCCTGCTGAGCTTTGCTCTAGAGGGCTCTTGACTCTTACTTTGTAGCAGGAGCTCCTAAGTGAATGAAGACTTTTCAAGAGTGTCAGGTAGAAAGGCAAGATATCTCGGGTTA
>NW_022449140.1:0-887 GCF_009761245.1 Sapajus apella | reverse complement strand
TTCTGCACAGGGATTGCTGTGGGCCTGAAGGCCCACTGGGAAACGATCCCTTTTCCAGCTCGGTGCCTGCTTTGTGGAGTCCACTTGTCAATCTGGACTTTCATACACGTATGCTTTTGGATGAACTCTGTTACCGCTCCTAGAAATTAGCAGAGAAAATTGACAGTGCATTGACAAGAATGAGAATTCGTTCTAAAGAATTCCAACAGAACGCAATCCTTTATGAGCAAAAGAATGCTCAACTCAAGGGGACATAGCTCCCTCATTTTGACTTCATTAGCTATGGCACCGAGAGATAACTTTTTCAGAATACACAGCTAAAACAGTCCCTGCTTTAGGTGCTTTAGCACTTACAGCAGGGACCGTTTTAGCTGTGTATTTTCAAAAAGCTGTGTGCTCTCCCAATAAAAAGCTATTTTTCTTCTGACTGTTGGTCCCCAGGAGAAATGGGCGTCGTATTCAGACAGCATGGGAGACACATGAGTCCTTTGGAGTCCTCTTGTCTGCCTCTGAGGGTGCAATGAGGGCGTGAAGCACTTTGGGAGGTGTCCAGACACACAGGTAGGCTTGCTACGGAGCAGAGCTCCACCCTTGGGGTGTGCTCCTTATCATCATGAGCCATGTCTTATCGAATGAATCATATTTCATATGCAAGCATGGTCTTCGTGTGACTGGGCTGTTGTTTTGAATCCGTGCAGCCTCGACCATGCTTTCACTGGATAGCCATGAGTAATTTCGTGCTACTTAATAACGTATGGGCTTGGGGATGAGCCAGCATTGGATTAGAAGGAGGGAGAATGGACGTGTGAATTAGGGAAAGGTGTCTCTTCCTTTGCAGCCTGGATGGGTTCAAATCCCACCTCATACTACTAAGTATTTGGCTGGAC
>NW_022449139.1:1338-1683 GCF_009761245.1 Sapajus apella | reverse complement strand
GTGAACTGTTTGCAACTTACACGGAAAATGGGGGTTGAATGCAATGGCTGGGTAAAGGGGCTTTGGTTAGGGCAACAATGGGTCTAGGAGAAAAGATTTCACCAAATCCTTTATTTTTTCGGTAGCTGCCTGTGGGCAGGGACTATGTCTGTCTTGTACTTTAGTGCTGAACAAAAACACAGTTATCCCTAAATATTTGTTGAGCAGATGAATCTCAAGGTAGGATGTCACATCTGTTACCTCAGTGAAGTCAGAAGCTGTGATATGCTCGTAAGGTGGAGGCTAACAACTTTGAGTTGTAAAAATCAGAATCATATTCAACACCTTTTTTTTTTTTTTTTTTTT
>NW_022449139.1:482-1238 GCF_009761245.1 Sapajus apella | reverse complement strand
TTTTGAGATAGTCTCACTCTGTTACCCAGGCTGGAGAGCGGTGGTGTAATCTCAGCTCACTGCAACCTCTGCCTCCCAGGTTCAAGCAATTCTCCTGCCTCAGCCTCCCGAGTAGCTGGGACTACAGGCATATGCCACCATACTTGGCTGATTTTTGTACTTTTAGTAGAGACGGGGTTTTACCATGTTGGCCAGATTGGTCTTGATCTCCTGACCTCAAGTGATCCACCTGATTAGGCCTCCCAAAGTGCTGGGATTACAGGTGTAGGCCACTGCTCCCTGCAGGGATCATATTAAACACTTGAATAACTAGACACTGAGAAAAAAGTCTCCTAGTATATTTATTATTCATAATAAAGGGAGCATGTTTGTGAACATTTTCTTAACATTGAAAAGAAGGAAGAGCAATCAAGTTAATGGACATTAACAATAGAGCATCCATTATAAATTTAAAATAGGTTGGTCAGGTATGGTGGCTCACCCCTGTAATCCCAGCACTTTGGGAGACTGAGTTAGGAGGATTGCATGAGCTCAGGAGTTTGAGACCAGCTTGGGCAATATAGTGAGACCTCGTCTCTACAAAAAAAAAAATAAATTAGCTGATTGTGGTGGCATACACCTGTAGTCCTAGCTACTTGGGAGGCTGAAATGGGAGGATTGCTTGAGCCCAGGAGGCAGAGGTGCAGCTAGTTGAGATCACACCACTGTCCTCCAGCCTGGGCAACAGAGTGAGACCCTGTCTCAAAAAATAAAACG
>NW_022449139.1:0-382 GCF_009761245.1 Sapajus apella | reverse complement strand
CCAGGCTGGAGTGCAATGGCGCGATCTCGGCTCATTGCAACCTCTGCTTCCTGGGTTCAGGCAATTCTGCCTCAGCCTCCTGAGTAGCTGGGATTACAGGCACGCACCACCATGCTCAGCTAATTTTTTGTATTTTTGGTAGAGACGGGGTTTCACCATGTTGACCAGGATGGTCTCGATCTCTTGACCTCGTGATCCACCCGCCTCGGCCTCCCAAAGTGCTGGGATTACAGGCGTGAGCCACTGTGCCCGGCCTACTGCATTTTTTTATACTAGCTGTCTCTCTTGGGTTTTTAAAATAAAAATATTTTGTGATTTATTTTTTTAAATAGACCTTTTTTTTTGAGCAATTTTAGGTTCATAGCAAAATTAAGAGCAAAGT
>NW_022449138.1:0-1684 GCF_009761245.1 Sapajus apella | reverse complement strand
TCTAAGTCGCTGAATCTAAACATAGATGCCACTTCCTAAGGTGAACGTACACAAAGCAGCGCAGTTTGAAATAGACGTTTTTCCAGTGTTTTAAACGCAGTCTTACTGGTACTTCTCACATAACTGTATATGGCTGGAAATATCTGTTTCCAGATTCTCGAAGCAAAGGATATCTGAGCTGCTGCAAACACACATCAGTTTAACTCTGTGAGTTGATTGTACAGCTTGACAACCATTCTGCTAGATAGCTGCTTTTTTGTTTTATAGCAAGATGTTTCTCATTACAACCTTAAGTCTCAGTCAGTCTGGAATATCCAAAAGCAGATTTTAGAAGAAACATTATTCTAACTCGCTGAATCTAAACATACATGGAACTTCCTAAGGTGAACGAACACAAAGCAAAGCAGTTTGAACTAGTCGATTCTCCTGGGTTTTAAACGCAGTCGTACTGGTAGGTCTCATATGGCTGTATATGGCTGGAAATATCTTTTTCCAGATTCACCAACGAAAGGATTTCTGAACTGCTGCAAACACACATCAGTTTACCTCTGTAAGTTGATTGTGCAGCCTGACAACCATTGTGCTAAATAGCCGCGTTTTTGTTTTAGAGCAAGATGTCTCTCATTACGGCCTACAGGCTCTTTCACACTGGAATATCCAAACGCTGCTTTGAGGAGAAACGTGTTTCTAACTCGCTGAATCTAAACAAAGACGCAAATTCCTAAGGTCAACGAACACAAAGCAGAGCAGTTTGAACTAGATGTTTCTCCTGTCTTTTAAACGAAGTCTTACTGCTAGTTCATATAAGCCTGTATATGGCTGGAAATATCTGTTTCCATATTCTCCAACGAAAGGATTTGTGAACTACTGCACACACGTCAGGTTAACTCTGTAAGAAGATTGTACAGCTTGACAACCATTCTGCTAGATAGCTGCGTTTCTGTTTTAGAGCAAGATATTTCTCATTACGGCCTTTAGTCTCAGTCATTCAGGAATATCCAAACCCAGGTTTTAGAAGAAACGTGTTTATAACTCGCTGAATCTAAACATAGATGCAACTTCCTAAAGTGAAGGAACACAAAGCAGAGGATTTTGAACTAGAAGTTTCTCCGGTGTTTTAAACGCAGTCTTACTGCTATGTCTTAAATGCCTGGGTAAGGCTGGAAATGTCTGTTTCCAGATTCCCCAAAGGAAAGATTTCAGAACCTCTGCAAACACACATCAATTTAACTCCATAAGGTGATTTTACAGCTGGACAAACATTCTGCTAGATAGCTGCATTTTTGTTTTAGAGCAAGATATTTCTGATTACGGCCTGCAGGCTGTTTCACAGTGGAATATCCAAACGCTACTTTTAGAAGAAACGTGTTTCTAACTCCCTGAATCTAAACATAGATGCAACTTCCTAAGGTGAACGAACACAAAACAGAGCAGTCTGAACTGCATGTTTTCCCTGTGTTTTAAACGCAGTCTTACTGCTAGTTCATATAAGCCTGTACACGGCTGGAAATATCTCTTTCCAGATTGTCGAAGCAAATGATTTATCAACTGCAGCAAACACAAATCAGTTTAACTCTGTAAGTTGATTGTGCACCTTGACAACCATTCTGCTAGATAGCTGCGTTTTTGTTTTAGAGCAAGATGTCTCTGATTACGGCCTACAGGCTCTTTCACACTGCAATAT
>NW_022449137.1:0-1685 GCF_009761245.1 Sapajus apella | reverse complement strand
AAGGTCCTTGCTTATCACTTATCTCGAAGGTAGTAATAAGAACTGTAAGAAAAGTGAACCAGAATAAAATGAGAAGAACTGGCTAGTGAGAAGGAACAAGCAGTGTGTAGATAGTCAGGGAAAGCCATTATACTAAATCTCTGGCCATTCATTTTTTACTGAGTCCATGAATGCTTTGAATAAGAAAAAAGTGATTTGCTTATTATTTGCTAATGAAAAAATCTGAGAAACAGCCAACACATAGGTGCGTTGAGATTAAAAATAGCAGGATGAAATGGACCAAATTCATGAAAAATAAAATTAATATAGATAAATATAGTCTAGACTTTATCAAAACTATGTGAGCATAAGCTCAGGACAGGAAAGATAGTCTGGAATCTTTGCTCTACCACTTACCACATAAACTCGAATAAGTCATTTAACCTCTTTGTTTCCATTTATTGGTCCATAAAACAGGTATAATAAAAACAGTACTGATCTTTTATTAGTGCTGTTGGATTAAATGACCTTAAAAGATTGTCAGTCACAGACTCAACGCTCAATGAATATTAGTTAAATAACTGTTGTGTTAGTTTTTAAAAAGGAGCTGTTTTGCCTAAAAGCTCAACGTGAATCAACAGTGTGATGAGATAGTCCGACTATATTGACCTTGGGCTGCATTTTAAAAATAAAATAAAATAAAAAAAAATTAAAAAAAAAAATAATAATAATAGGCCGGGCGCGGTGGCTCAAGCCTGTAATCCCAGCACTTTGGGAGGCCGAGGCGGGTGGATCACGAGGTCAAGAGATCGAGACCATCCTGGTCAACACGGTGAAACCCCGTCTCTACTAAAACTGTAAAAAATTAGCTGGGCATGGTGGCGCGTGCCTGTAATCCCAGCGACTCAGGAGGCTGGGGCAGGAGAATTGCCTGAACCCGGGAGGCGGAGGTTGCGGTGAGCCGAGATCGCGCCATTGCACTCCAGCCTGGGTAACAAGAGCGAAGCTCCGTCCCAAAAAAAAAAAAAAAAAAAAATTAAAAATAAAATATCAAGAGCGAGAAGTCTATAGGAATACTGACAAATGCTCATACAGCCCCTGGCCATGCTCTTCCCACCTGGCACCTCTCCCTTCTGCCGTTTGTCTCTGTTTTTCTGTGTTTATCTGTTTTATATATGTTTTTCTCCCTATCTTTCTCTGTCTCTTTCTATGCCACTTCTTTTCTGTCCTTTAGAGGAAAGCTCACTATTTCTAAGTGCATCTAGAGGAGAGAAAAACTCCTTTTGATGTACTCCTCCTTCTTCTCTGGTGAAGGCAGGGAGTGGGAAAATGGAACAGCCACTCTATAAACAGAAGCCACCTCCCTGAAGAGCCACACAAGCTGCTTTCAAGAGCAGCCAAGGCAGACAGTTTAAGGGGAGCCTGTGCAGCTCAGCAGGAAACAAGAAGAGTCAATGGAGCAATTGCAGGGAAGAAGCTATTTGGATTAAAAATAGATACAATTTTTACCTAAAGCTTTCTGGAATTAACAATAGTATGCTCATAAAACAATAAATTTTTTCTCACCCAATAGTTTGAGAAGAGGCTGGAGGGCCTATGATTATATGTAATCATGGTAGCTGGACTTGAGCATTCTTGAAACGGCTTGTCAAGTTAACCGTGTTTATAGACAAAATCACTGACTTTGTATTTGCTGTGATTTGAGG
>NW_022449136.1:0-1685 GCF_009761245.1 Sapajus apella | reverse complement strand
TATCTAGCAGAATGGTTGTCAAGCTGTACAATCAACTCACAGAGTTAAACTGATGTGTGTTTGCAGCAGCTCAGAAGTCCTTTGCTTCGAGAATCTGGAAACAGATATTTCCAGCCATATAAAGTTATATGAGAAGTACCCGTAAGACTGCGTTTAAAACACTGGAAAAACGTCTATTTCAAACTGCGCTGCTTTGTGTACGTTCACCTTAGGAAGTTGCATCTATGTTTAGATTCAGCGAGTTAGAAAAACGTTTCTTCTGAAATCTGCGTTTGGTTATTCCTGACTGACTTAGACTAAACGCTGTAATGAGAAATATCTTGCCCTATAACAAAAATGCAGCTATCAGAATGCTTGTCAAGCTGTAAAATCGTCTTATGGAGTTAAATTGATGTGTGTGTGCAGAGGTTCTGAGATCTTTTCTTTGGGGAATCTGGAAACAGATATTTCCAGCCATATACAGGCATAAGAGAACTAGCAGTAAGACTGCGTTTAAAACCCAGAAGAAACGTCTATTTCAAACTGCTCTGCTTTCTGTTCGTTCACCTTAGGAAGTTGCAGCTATGTTTAGATTCAGCGAGTTAGAAACACGTTTCTTCTAAAAGCTGCGTATGGATATTCCAGAATGACTGAGATTAAAAGCCGTAATGAGAAATATCTTGCTCCAAAAGAAAAACGAAGCTATCTAGCAGAATGGTTGTCAAGCTGTGCAATTTTCTTACAGAGTTAAACTGATGTGTGTGTGCAGTAGTTCAGAAATCCTTTCGTTGCAGAATCTGGAAACAGATATTTCCAGCCATATACAGGCATATGAGAACTACCAGTAAGACTGTGTTTAAAACACAGGAGAAACGTCTATTTCAAACTGCTGTGCTTTGTGTTCTTTCACCTTAGGAAGTTGCTTCTATGTTTAGATTCAGTTAGTTAGAAAAAGGTTTCTTCAAAAATCTGCGTTTGGATATTCCAGAGTGACTGGGACTAAAGGCTGTAATGAGAAATATCTTGCTTTAAAACAAAAACGCAGCTATCTAGCAGAATGGTTGTCAAGCTGTAAAATCATCTTATGGAGTTAAATTGATGTGTGTGTGCAGAGTTTCTGAAATCTTTTCTTTGGGGAATCTGGAAACAGATATTTCCAGCCTTGCCCAGGCATTTAAGACGTAGCAGTAAGATTGCGTTTAAAACCCAGGAGAAACGTCTAGTTCAAAATTCTCTGCTTTGTGTTCGTTCATCTTAGGAAGTTGCATCTATGTTTAGATTCAGCGAGTTAGAAACAAGATTCTTCTAAAAGCTGCGTTTGGATATTCCTGTGTGAAGGAGCCTGTAGGCTGTAATCAGAAACATCTTGCTCTAAAACAAAACGCAGCTATCTAGCAGAATGGTTGTCAAGCTGTACAATCAACTTACAGAGTTAAACTGATGTGTGTTTGCAGCAGTTCAGAAATCCTTTGCTTCGAGAATCTGGAAACATTTATATCCAGCCATATACAGGCATATGAGAATTACCAGTAAGACTGCGTTTAAAACCCAGGAGAAACGTCTAGTTCAAACTGCTCTGCGTTGTGTTCGTTCATCTTAGGAAGTTGCATCTATGTTTAGATTCAGCGAGTTAGAATAATGTTTCTTCTAAAATCTGCTTTTGGATATTCCAGAGTGACTGAGACTTAAGGTTGTAATGAGAAACA
>NW_022449135.1:0-1685 GCF_009761245.1 Sapajus apella | reverse complement strand
CCTCAAATCACAGCAAATACAAAGTCAGTGATTTTGTCTATAAACACGGTTAACTTGACAAGCCGTTTCAAGAATGCTCAAGTCCAGCTACCATGATTACATATAATCATAGGCCCTCCAGCCTCTTCTCAAACTATTGGGTGAGAAAAAATTTATTGTTTTATGAGCATACTATTGTTAATTCCAGAAAGCTTTAGGTAAAAATTGTATCTATTTTTAATCCAAATAGCTTCTTCCCTGCAATTGCTCCATTGACTCTTCTTGTTTCCTGCTGAGCTGCACAGGCTCCCCTTAAACTGTCTGCCTTGGCTGCTCTTGAAAGCAGCTTGTGTGGCTCTTCAGGGAGGTGGCTTCTGTTTATAGAGTGGCTGTTCCATTTTCCCACTCCCTGCCTTCACCAGAGAAGAAGGAGGAGTACATCAAAAGGAGTTTTTCTCTCCTCTAGATGCACTTAGAAATAGTGAGCTTTCCTCTAAAGGACAGAAAAGAAGTGGCATAGAAAGAGACAGAGAAAGATAGGGAGAAAAACATATATAAAACAGATAAACACAGAAAAACAGAGACAAACGGCAGAAGGGAGAGGTGCCAGGTGGGAAGAGCATGGCCAGGGGCTGTATGAGCATTTGTCAGTATTCCTATAGACTTCTCGCTCTTGATATTTTATTTTTAATTTTTTTTTTTTTTTTTTTTTGGGACGGAGCTTCGCTCTTGTTACCCAGGCTGGAGTGCAATGGCGCGATCTCGGCTCACCGCAACCTCCGCCTCCCGGGTTCAGGCAATTCTCCTGCCCCAGCCTCCTGAGTCGCTGGGATTACAGGCACGCGCCACCATGCCCAGCTAATTTTTTACAGTTTTAGTAGAGACGGGGTTTCACCGTGTTGACCAGGATGGTCTCGATCTCTTGACCTCGTGATCCACCCGCCTCGGCCTCCCAAAGTGCTGGGATTACAGGCTTGAGCCACCGCGCCCGGCCTATTATTATTATTTTTTTTTTTAATTTTTTTTTATTTTATTTTATTTTTAAAATGCAGCCCAAGGTCAATATAGTCGGACTATCTCATCACACTGTTGATTCACGTTGAGCTTTTAGGCAAAACAGCTCCTTTTTAAAAACTAACACAACAGTTATTTAACTAATATTCATTGAGCGTTGAGTCTGTGACTGACAATCTTTTAAGGTCATTTAATCCAACAGCACTAATAAAAGATCAGTACTGTTTTTATTATACCTGTTTTATGGACCAATAAATGGAAACAAAGAGGTTAAATGACTTATTCGAGTTTATGTGGTAAGTGGTAGAGCAAAGATTCCAGACTATCTTTCCTGTCCTGAGCTTATGCTCACATAGTTTTGATAAAGTCTAGACTATATTTATCTATATTAATTTTATTTTTCATGAATTTGGTCCATTTCATCCTGCTATTTTTAATCTCAACGCACCTATGTGTTGGCTGTTTCTCAGATTTTTTCATTAGCAAATAATAAGCAAATCACTTTTTTCTTATTCAAAGCATTCATGGACTCAGTAAAAAATGAATGGCCAGAGATTTAGTATAATGGCTTTCCCTGACTATCTACACACTGCTTGTTCCTTCTCACTA
This sequence comes from Sapajus apella, assembly GCF_009761245.1. Classification (NCBI taxonomy): domain Eukaryota; kingdom Metazoa; phylum Chordata; class Mammalia; order Primates; family Cebidae; genus Sapajus; species Sapajus apella. The sequence goes on along the minus strand of NW_022449135.1, from coordinate 83 downwards.
GCCAGTTCTTCTCATTTTATTCTGGTTCACTTTTCTTACAGTTCTTATTACTACCTTCGAGATAAGTGATAAGCAAGGACCTT
>NW_022449134.1:0-1685 GCF_009761245.1 Sapajus apella | reverse complement strand
TTTAATGGATACTCAAGCTACAAGACGACTGCATTTAACATTGTTATAAATAAAGAAACAAGGAGATCAATTATTAAGGGCTCCAGAGTGAACAGCATCTTCATAACTTCCATGTTTATCATCTTTACTTTCTGGATGTAATTTAATAAGATCATCAATTCGAAGAATGGTAATCGCAGCTTCTGTTGCAAATTTCAAACTCTTAACTTTAACTATGGTTGGTTCAAACACCCCTGCTGCTTGTTTGTTGTCTTGAGGTTTACCGTTGCTCAAATCAAGACCAATCCATTTTAGATTTTTACGTTCTGGGTTAAGCTGAGCCTCATTGTGAAAAGCTCTTAATTTTGCAACCAGATCTGTGGAGTCCTGGGCAGCATTAACTGCCAGTGTATTAGGAATAACAAGAAGTGATCTTGCAAACTCTGCAATAGCAAGCTGTTCCCGAGACCCCATGCTGGCTGCATAGTTTTCAAGGTATAAAGACAGGGTTGCTTCTACAGCACCCCCACCTGGAACCACAGATTTTGACTACAAAACTCTCTTCACTACACAAAGGGCATCATGTAAAGAGCGCTCCATCTCATCACACATGAAATCATTTGCCCCAAGTAAGATAATCAATGTGGATGTATGAGCCTTAGTGTTTTTGATTAAGATCAGCTCATCATCACAAATTCTCTCTTGGACCACTTCTTGAGGTTGTGCACTTTACCTTTTAGGTATTAGAGGTGGGAATATGAAGATATATATGTAAGTTTTAGGTATTGAAGTCTTCAAAAATAGTTAACATCATTAAAAACTATTTTGGGTGTTATCATGGCTATTATGCTTTTTTACTTCCTGACTTTAATATTGATGAATAAAGCAAGTTTAATGAATCAACTAAAAAGCTGCAAAAAATGTTTTTAAAATGTATATCTTTTATTACCTGTCAGTCTATGTTTTAGGAGAAATGGGAAGCAACAGATCACTGTGTTTTGATGAGTAGGACACATGTTTCCACACTCACAAATGCCTATTGTTGGTCTTTACACATTAGGTACCATTTTTGTCCACACCTCTGTGGCACACTCTGAGGAGCTGGTTGTGGTGGTTTCCAATGAGGGAAGAAGAGAGGAATTTTTTTCAAAGCAGTTATAGAAATGCAGCAAAGGGAAGGTGTGAGGTTGCCACCATGCCTGGCAGGGACGGAGGCAGTTTACTCCAGAATGCAGCCACTGCAAGAAAAAAAAAAAAAATCGGCAAGTGCTCCTCCTGCCACGCCAGCTCCAGCCCTGGCGGCGGCCCCAGTCTCGGCCCCAACCTCAGTCCCAGCCCCAGTGCCAACGCCAGCACCAGCTGCAGCTCCGCCTTCCGCTGGGACTCCAGCCTCATCCTCAGACCCTGCGGCAGCAGCGGCTATGACTGGGGCTCCTGCCCAGACCTCGGCCTCAGAGCAAGCTCCGGCGCAGACCCCAGTGCTCGCTCTGCCTGGTCCCTCTCTCCCAGGGCCCTTTCCCGGCGGCCGCGTGGTCAGGTTGCACCCAGTCATTTTGGCCTCCATTGTGGACAGCTACGAGCAACGCAATGAGGGTGCTGCCCAAGTTATCGGGACCCTGCTGGGAACGGTCAACAAACACTCAGTGGAGGTCACCAATTGCTTTTCAGTGCCGCACAATGAGTCAGAAGATGAAGTGGCTGTTGAC
>NW_022449133.1:0-1686 GCF_009761245.1 Sapajus apella | reverse complement strand
CATAGATGCAACTTCCTAAGGTGAGTGAACACAAAGCAAAGCAGTTTAAACTAGTCGTTTCTGCTGTGTTTCAAAAGCATTGTTACTTCTAGTTCTAATGTGCCTGTATGCCGGTGGAAATATCTGTTTCTAGATTCTCCAAAGAAAAGATTTCTGAATTGCTGCACACACACATCAGCTTAACTCTGCAAATTGATTATACAGCTTGACAACCATTCTGCTAGATAGCTGTGTTTTTCTTTTAGAGCAAGATATTTCTCATCATAGCCTACAGTCTCATTCACTCTGAACTATCCAAAAGGACCTTTTAGAAGAAATGTGTTTCTAACTCGCTGAATCTACACATAGTTGCAATTTCCTAAGGTAAAGGAACACAAAACAGAGTAGTTTGAACTAGACGTGTCTCCCTTGTTTTAACCGCAGTCTTACTGCTAGTTCTCTTATGCCTGTATATGGCTGGAAATATCTGTTTCTAGATTATCCATCGCAAGCCTTTCGAACTGCTGCACACACACATCACTTTAACTCTGTGAGTTGATTCTACAGCTTAACAACCATTCTGCTATATAGCTGTGTTTTTGGTTTAGATCAATAGATTTCTCATTACAGCCTATAGTCTCAGTCACTCTGGAATATCCAAACGCAGATTTTAGAATAAACGTGTTTGTAACTCGCTAAATCGAAACACAGGTGCAAGTTCCTTAGGTGAGCGAACAAAAAGCACAGCAGTTTGATCTCGAAGTCTCTCCTCTGTTTTAAAGGCAGTCTTACTGCTAGTTCTCATATGCCTGTATATGGATGGAAATATCTGTTTGGAGATTCTAAAAAGAAAAGATTTCTGAACTGCTGCACACACACATCAGTTTAGCTCTGTCAGTTGATTGTACAGCTTGGCAAACATTCTCCTCGATTGCTGCGTTTTTGTTTTATAGCAAGATATTTCTCATTACAGCCTACAGTCTCATTCACTAAGAAAAATCCAAACGCAGATTTCAGAAGAAACGTGTTTCTAACTCGCTGAATCTACACATAGATGCAATTTCCTAAGGTGAAGGAACACAAAGCAGAGCAGTTTCAACTATACGTTTCTCCTGTGTTTTAAACGCAGTCTTCCTGCTAGTTCTCATATGCCTGTATATGACTGGAAATATCTGTTTCCATATTCTCCAAAGAAAAGATTTCTCAACTTCTGCACACACACATCAGTTTAACTCTGTAAGTTGATTCTATAGGTTAACAACCATTCATCTAGATAGCTGCGTTTTTGGTTAAGATCAATATATTTCTTATTCAAGCCTATTGTCTCAGTCACTCTGGAATATCCAAACGCAGGTTTAAGAAGAAACGTGTTTGTAACTCGCTGAATCTAAATATAGATGCAACTTCCTAAGGTGAACGAACATAAAGCAGAGGAGTTTGACCTAGTCGTTTCTCCTATGTTTTAAACGCATTGTTACTGCTCGTTCTGGTATTCTTGTAAATGTATGGAAATACCGGTTTTCAGATTGTCCAAAGAAAGGATTTCTGAACTGCTGCACTTACACATCAGTTTAACTCTGTAACTTGATTGTACAGCTTAACAACCGGTCTGCTAGATAGTTGCGTTTTTGTTTTAGTCCAACATATTTCTCTTTACAGACTACAGTCTCAGTCACTCTGGAATATCCAAATGCAGCTTTTAGAAGA
>NW_022449132.1:0-1686 GCF_009761245.1 Sapajus apella | reverse complement strand
CCCATTCACTAAGGAATATCCAAACGTAGATTTCAGAAGAAACGTGTTTCTAACACGTTGAATCTAAACATAGATGCAAGTTCCTAAGGTAAACCAACACAGAGCAGAGCAGTTTGAAAGAGTCGTTTCTCCTGTGGCTTAGACGAGACCTTAAAGCTAATTCTTATGAGCCTGTATATGGCTGGAATTATCTCTTTGCAGATTCTCCAAGGAAAGGGTTTCAGAACTGCTACATCACACATCTGTCTAACTCTGCAATTTGAATACACACCTTGACAATCATTCTGCTACATAGCTCCATTTTTGTTTTAGAGACAGATATTTTTCATTAAACCCTATACTCCCATTCACTCAGGAATATACAAAGGTAGATTTTAGAAGAAACGTGTTTCTAACTCGCTGAATCTAAACATATATGCAACTTCCGAAGGTGAACGAACACACAGCAGAGCAGTTTGAAAGAGACGTTTCTCCTGTTATTTAAACGCGATATTACCGCTAATTGTTATGAGCCTTTTTATGGATGGAAATATCTCTTTCCAGATTCTCCAAAGAAAGGTTTTCTGAACTGCTACATTCACACATCTGTTTACCTCTATATATTGAATATACACCTTTACAATCATTGGGCTACATAGCTCCGTTATTTTTTTAGAGCCAGATATTTCTCATTGCACCCTATACTCCCAATAACCCAGGAATATATAAGCGCAGCGTTTAGAAGAAACCTGATTCTAACTCGCTCTATCTAAGCATAGATGCAACTTCCTAAGATGAACGAACACACAGTGGAGCAGTTTGAAAGAGACGTTTCTCCTATGATTTAGATGCGATGTTAAAGCTAATTCTTAAGAGTCTGTATATGGCTGGAAATAACTGTTTCCAGATTCTCCAGAGAAAGGGTTAGTTAACTGCTACATTCACACAATTGTTTAACTCTGTACGTTTAATATACACCTTGACAATCATTCTGCTACATAGCTCCGCTTTTTTTTTTAGAGCCAGATATTTCTCATTACACCTTTTATTCCCAGTCACTCAGGAATATCTAAACGCAGCTTTTAGAAGAAACGTGTTTCTAACTCGCTGAATCTAAACATAGATGCAACTTCCAAAGGTGAACGAACACAGAGCAGAGCAGTTTGAAATAGACGTTTCTCCTGTGGTTTAGACGCGATCTTACCGCTAATTCGTAGGAGCCTGTATATGGTTGGAAATATCTCTTTCCAGATTCTCCAAAGAAAGGTTTTCTGAACTGTTACATTTACATACCTGTTTAACACTCTAAGTTGAATATACACTTGACAATCATTCTGTTACATAGCTCCGTTTCCGTTTTAGAGCCCGATATTTCCCATTACACCCTATACTCAAATTCACTCAGGAATATAAAAACGACGCTATTTGGAGAAACGTGTTTCTAACTCGCCGAATCTAAACATAGATGGAACTTCCAAAGGTGAACGAACACACAGCAGAGCAGTTTGAAAGAGACGTTTATCCTGTGATTTAGATGCGATCTTAAACCTAATTCTTAGGAGCCTGTATATGGCTTTAAATACCTCTTTCCAGATTTCCCAAAGAAAGGGTTAGTGAACTGCTACATTCACACAATTGTTTAACTCTGTAAGTGTAATATACACCTTGACAATCATTCTGCGACACAGCTCCGTTGTTGTTTTAGAG
>NW_022449131.1:0-1686 GCF_009761245.1 Sapajus apella | reverse complement strand
CCAGGGCACATTTGACAGTGTCTAGGGACATTTTTGGTTGTCACAGTTGTGGAGATGCTACTGACATCTAACTAGTGGAAGCCAACGATACTGGTAAGCATCCTACAATGTACAAGTTTGACCCTACAGCATAAAATTATTCAGCTCAAACTGGCAATCATGCCAAGATTGAGAAATCCTGCACTGGAATGAAGAGGGAATCACTTGAGACTTGTTGAGGTTGAGGGTGTGAAGGGGCAGCCCACAGCAGGGAGTAGCTCAGAATGTGAGGGCAGGGAGAGTTGGGATAAGGAAGGAGGAGAAGTGTGAATAAGAAGCCTGGATGGGTGAGGATGTAGAGAGTTTATCAGCTACATACGGGAAGGGAATTGATGTTTAAAGAAGATGTTTAGAGATGTGTTCCAGGTAAGCCACTGTGGGAAGCCCTCTCCCATCTACACTGGTCTGCTACCTATTGGAACATACCCTCTCCTGGGCTTGTTATACCCTCACCATCCCACAAGCTTGCCCAACTCACCATATTTTATTGTTATTGTTGTTTTCTTTTAAGCTTTTGGCAGCCTGAAGCCATGGTTCTTGGTTTCTGTCTCTAATGAGAAGCAGAAAAGAAATGAGGAAGGGGTTTTACTGGCCCAACCAGAAATAGAACTAAGAATCCATGGCTGTATTCTCTCCCTTGACATCCCTGAAAAAGAAATGGTTATAAATGCTTTCGATCTGTTCAATCATTCTAATCTTAGTGACATGATACATTTCTTCTATAAAATTTAAAATTTTATTTTGGAAGTAGGACCTTTGGATATTTCAGTGCCTGAAAACAAGTGAATAAATCACCAACGTTGAAATACTAGGCACTGGTAAAGTATGCAAGAGAAATATTTTCAAAGTAGACAGAGATTGCAATTATATCCTTCAGATTAATTCTTACTGGGGACTTTTTACCAAGCTGCCGGCAAAACTATTTGATTAAAGACAGTAATTTATAATCTGATATGATCGGTGGTCCGGAAATAATCCTGATACAATGCATGTTTTCCTGTGTGTCTGTGTGTACACATGTACACATGTGCAGTGGGTTGGAGGCTGACTTATCTGTGTTATATTGTATATATTTATATACATATATAAATGTATATATTTATACATAAACACACATGCATATTCATATGCATATTTTCTCTAACAGCTTGTTTCTAAATTCTTTTTTTTTTTTTTTTATTGAAACGGAATCTCACTCTGTCACCAGGCTGGAGTCCAGTGGCTCGATCTCAGCTGACTGCAACCTCCACCTCCCTGGTTCAAGTGATTCTCCTGTCTCAGCCTCCTGAGTAGCTGGAACTACAGATGCGTGCCACCATGCCAAGCCAATTTGTGTATTTTTAGTATAGATTGGGTTTCACAATGTTGGCCAGGATGGTCTTGAGCTGTTGACCTTGTGATCCACCCACCTTGGCCTCCCAAAGTTCCGGATAGGTGTGAGCCACAGCACCTCTCCCCTAAATTCATTTTTTACCATGGCTTTTGAATTCAATTTAAACAGCCCAGACTTTTCATTCCCATAATGGTTATTCCACTTTTTTGATAATATTTAAGAAATATACTTGAAGAATCGCTTGAACCCTGGAGGTGGAGGTTGTGATGAGCCGAGATTGAGCCATTGCACTCCAGCCTGGGCAACAAGAGTGA
>NW_022449130.1:0-1686 GCF_009761245.1 Sapajus apella | reverse complement strand
AAGATAGAAAAATGGACTACATACTCTTTTTCATACCATAGTTTCCAGTGCATAAACCGTGGTATCAATGCAATTATTTGCATAGTCATCAGGCAAATGAGTAAACCAAATATAATAATCCCAAATACCTCAAGTTGGCATTACAATTGACAGATTAAATAAACACAGAGCAGGCATTTTTATATGTTGCTGAGAGTTATGGGCTAGAAGAGTCTGAGAGCTATTAGCTTTCAAATAGGACAGACTATCTGAAATGGAGAAGGGAAAGATAACCTATTTTTCTGATACTAACAAGTTATAGCTCATATTTCCACATGGAGAAGGATGAAATGTACATTCCCTTTCTGTTATCATATTTGTGTTATTCTTTATTGAAAAAAAAACTGATCTTAAATACAACATACATTAGGTACCAAGACATTCATCCTATTTATTCTGGAAAAGAGCCGAAACCAGCATTAACAAATCTTGGCGGGTTTATCTCTAGTGTTCTCACGTCATTTTCTGTTTTGTAAGGGAGGGGGCTTGATATGATTGGGAAAGGAAGATTAATGTTTTCTTTCCTTTCCAAATATATCTTGGCTTAAGTAGTACGTAACCCTCCACACAGCATCCTCCCACCCCACCAGCACTTTGGTTTCAGTCAAGACATGGAATCAATTCTGCCCTTACCTATGGCCGTAGACTCGGAACTCCCATACCATCCCCACAGGGCCTCAGAATATTTCTATTAGTTTCTTGTCCCTTTAAGACTCACAGGTACCTATTTGTGGGTTTTGTTGTTGTTGTTGTTGTTGTTGTTGTTGTTATATCCTAACATTTTAATTTATAATGGCTTTTTCTTATAATAATCTTTTTTCCATGGCTTATAATACATTTCTATAGTGCTTCTTTTATTTTTATCTTTGGTAAGCTGTATCTGCTAATTTGACTAGAAAAAAATCTCACTCTTCTTTTAAACACACCACAAATTGATAGGACATCTCAATGTTTAAAGAGCAGCAAATAAAATTTGACTATATATGCCACAAAATGTCCCTACACACACACACACGCGCACACACACACACACACAAATAGCATATTGGGAAATACTTATAATAATTTTATACATTATCTACTGCAAATCTTCATAATGAAACACCATAAACTATGGACACATGTGTTATATTTTCTCCAAAACAGAAGTAAATTAAAGCAGCTGCACAGAAAGTCTTCCGATCTGGAAGAAAATTACAACTGTGACATGTAAAGGCAAATATTCCAATTACAGAAACTACACAGCTTCTCAATAATGAATATCAATTTATTTTAAAAATTATTATGATGAGAATCCCTTCCCAATCCCTGGAAATTACTTTCTGAGCATTTTCTACAAGTCTCCAAAAGACTGCATTTCCTAACCATTTTAGCCTACATTTTTAAAGCTTAGGAATGATTGTTTTATCAATTAAAATTTCTAGTTTACAAGTGGTTACTTAATCTGGTGAAATTAGATTCTTAGGCTTCATTTTAAGACAAGAAAAGAAAGTAAATTGAGAGAATAAGGTACACTGTGAATAGTAAGGATTTGTTTTCAGACAAACTAAGGCTCAATTCCTGGTTTGGCCATTTACTAGGTACACGATACAAGGCAAGAGACTCCAACTCTCCAAATCTTAGCCTCTTTCATAACAAAAAACTAAA
>NW_022449129.1:0-1686 GCF_009761245.1 Sapajus apella | reverse complement strand
GGGCTGCGCCCCGCTGCCGAGTGAACTTCCCTGCAGTCCTGTTTATATGGGTGTAGTTAGAACTGCTTTGGCGAAGGTGGCCCGCCTCTGTTGGGGCGGAGTCTCTGCTGTGGCGTGTTTCCTTGGCAACGGCGGGCTGCCTCAGCAATGGCGGGTTGCCTTGGCAAAGACGGACTGCCTCGGTAATGGCGGACGCCCCTCCCTCACAGAGCTGGACTGTCCAGGGTTCAGCTGCGCTCGCTGTGAAATTCTCAATCCAGAGATTCTGGTTGCTGTTCATTTATGGGGGTGGGGCCAGCCGAGCCTGATCGCCTGGCTCCCTGCCTCAGAGCCTTTTTTAAGTTGGTGTTCCAGTCGCCTGTTGAAGAGGCGCCGGGGTCTGTTTGTTTTCCCCTGCGGCCACTCATTGCGCTGGCTTAAACAGCGGCACTGAGGTTTGTGGCGCTTTTTTTTCTTTTTTTTTTTTACCCTGGAATCTACTGTCCTGGTTCTCTGCTCAGTCCCCTTTTTGAACCAGCATATGGGCGACTTCCCGTGGCTCCAATCGCCAGCCAAAAGGGCACCCTGACCGGTGTATTTTGTACGGAGAACCGCGGCTCTGGGGCGCCGAAAAAGCAGCCGGGCGGGGCAGAGCAGCGGCGCTGGTAGGGGCCGGCCAGCGCTGGCCGGAACAGCAGCGCTGGCCACAACAGCCACGCTGGTGAGCGTGGAGCACCTCTGCCCGGGAATTTCCTAGTCTGCAGGCAATAAAAACGCGGCGTCCACTCACCCTCTGCACTTTCACTGGGAGCTGCAATCCTGAGCTGTTCCTAAACGGCCATCTTGACTCCTCCCTCCTTAAACGTGTTTCTAACTCGCAGAATCTAAACATAGATGCAACTTCCGAAGGTGAGCGATCACACAGTGGAGCAGTTTGAAAGAGACGTTTCTCGTATGATTAAATGCGATCTTAAATCTAATTCTTAAGAGTCTGTACATGGCTGGAAATATCTCTTTCCAGATTCTCCATAGAAAGTGTTAGTAAACTGCTACATTCACACAATTTTTTAACTCTGTAAGTTTAATATACACCTTGACAATCATTCTGCTACATAGTTCCGTTATTGTTTTAGAGCCAGATATTTCTCATTAAACCCTATACTCCCATTCACTCAGGAATATCCAATCGCAGCTTTTTGGAGAAACGTGATTCTAACACGAAGAATCTAAACATAGATGCAAATTCCGAAGGTGAACGAACACACAGTGGAGCAGTTTGAAAGAGACGTTTCTCGTATGATTTATGTGCGATCTTAAAGTAATTCTTGAGTCTGTATATGGCTGGAAATATCTCTCTCCAGATTCTCCAAAGAAAGGGCTAGTGAACTGCAACATTCACACAATTGTTTATCTCTGTAAGTTTAATATACACCTTGACAATCATTCTGCTACATAGGTCCGTTTTTGTTTTAGAGCCAGATATTTCTCATTAAACCCTATACTCCCATTCATTGAGGAATATCCAAACGCAGCTTTTTGGAGAAACGTTTTTCTAACTGGCAGAATCTAAACATAGATGCAACTTCCGAAGGTGTACGAACACACAGTGGAGCAGTTTGAAAGACACGTTTCTCGTATGATTTAGATGCGATCTTAAAGCTAATTATTAAGTGTCTGAATATGGGTGGAAATATCTCTTTCCAGATT
>NW_022449128.1:0-1687 GCF_009761245.1 Sapajus apella | reverse complement strand
GATGGTTGCAGGATTCTGAATGTACTAAATACCACTGAATTGTGCATTTTATTTTTATTTTATGATTTGTTTCTTCTTTTTGGTCCCAGAGAATACCCAGAAAGAATTATGCATTTTAAATATGTGCACTTTATGTCATAGGAATGAGATTTCAATAACATAATGCTTGTATATATAGAGAGAGCTGTTTTATATATATATATAAAGTGTAGGCTGGGTGCAGTGGCTCATGAATGTTATCCCAGCACTTTGGGAGGCCAAGGGATGGATCACCTGAGGTCAAGAGCTCCAGACCAGCCTGGTCAACATGGTGAAACCCTGTCTCTACTAAAAATACAAAAATTAGCTGGGCATGGTGGCGGGTGCCTGTAATCCCAGCTACTTAGGAGGCTGAGGTGGGAGAATCTCTTGAACCCAGGAGCTGGAGGTTGCAATGAGCCAATATCGTGCCACTGCACTCCAGCCTGGGCGGCAGAGCAACACTCCATCTCAGAAATAATAAAGTAAAATAAAAAATAGGTGTAGATATGAAAAAAGTAGATTTTATATATATATATATATATATATAATATTTATTTGTTTATGAAGCCATGCATTAAAATATAAAAAATTTCATATTGTACAATTCCCCTTGCAGGAAAATTCTTGAAAAGGTGACGGAGATCAGAGGTTACCTGGTGGCTGTGGGGTGGGATGGAGCAGCTTTGGGGGCTGATGACAGTGTCCCATTGGGTTTATGCTGATGGTAGCATAGCTGTAGAAATGAATGGCAACTCTTAGAACCATGTACATTTAAAGATGAGCGTGCCCTGTATGGATCTTGGGGTGTGTAACTCGCACCCCAATGAAGCTGTGACAGAAAAGCTCAGCCAGAAAAAGTAGGTGCAGGACGGTGCAGATTGGGAAGGTGCGCAGAGCCCTGGGAGGATTCAGACTCTGCATTCCCCACACAGACTGCACAGGGTGGGAAGGGGTGCAGAACCCGGAGAGGGCTCAGACTTTGTATGATGGGGTTGCCACAGGTTTGATGTTGGGCTTCCTTAAGACATTCAGCTCTGGGCAGGTGCCATGGCTTACACCTGTAATCCCAGCACTTTGGGAGGCCAAGTCAGGAGGACTACTTGAGCCCAGAAGTTTGAGATCAGCCTGAGCAACAGAGGGATACCTCTTCTCTACAGAAAATTAGCCAGGTACCATGGCATGCACCTGTAGTCCCTGCTACTTGAGATGCCAAAGTGGAAAGATCACTCGAGCCCAAGAGTTCAAGATCAGTCCGGGATACATGATGAAACCCCATCTCTAGAAAAGGGACAAAAATTAGCCAGGCTGAGGTGGGAGGATCGCTTGAGCTCGGGAGGTCGAGGCTGCAGTGAGTTATGATTGCAACACTGCACTCCAACCTGGGCAGCAGAGTGAGATCTTGTCTCTAAAAAACAGAAGCACATGACCCCATTCATTTCAACAGGGAAACGCTAGCAGCTGTGGAGCTAACAGTGTTTGCAAGCTAGGAGAGGCTGTTCTCAGCAAGAAACGTTGTGATTTCTGGTCTCCTGTGGGCCCCTTTGGAAAGACTGCCCGTGATGGGGGCATCGTTCTCCATGACCTGTCTCAGTAGCAAGTGTCCCATGATGGGGGTCTGTGAGAACAGCTCTCTGGCAGACAGGTTGTAGGCTGGTGGGGCTGCCCC
>NW_022449127.1:0-1687 GCF_009761245.1 Sapajus apella | reverse complement strand
AGTGGAATGTGACTTTTTTGCCAGTTATTTGTTGCTCCATATTTTCCATGTTTCATTCATGTCCTACACGAGATCTCAAATTTATATAAAAAGAAATCTTCCAACAGATCCACAGATGGGAAAAAATGCTGAAAAGAAACGCAGTGAAAACGTCACCGGTGTTGCCTGCTTACAGGACAATACCGTTCTCCCTGGGTGCTGTGTTGTTTCTTGCTCTGTTTGTCGATTTCTGGACAGGGATTGCTGTGGGCCTCAAGACCCACTGGGAAATGATCCCTTTTCCAGCTCAGTGCTTGGTTTCTTGAGTATGCTTGTCAAGCCGGACTTTCATACACCTATACATTTGGATGAACACTGTTACCTCTCCTAGAAATTAACAAAGAAAATTGACACTGGATTGACAAGAATGAGAAGCCGTTCTAAAGAATTCCAATAGAATGGAATCCTTTATTACGAAAACAATGCTCAACTCAACTGGACACACATCAATCATTTTGACTTCATTAGCTCCGGCCCTGACAGACAACTTTTTGAAAACACACAGCTAAATCTGTCTGAGCTTTAAGTGCTAGAACAGTTTTTCAGAATACTCAGCTAAAACGGTCGCTGCTTTAAGTGCTAAAACCACTTAAAGCAGGGACAGTTTTAGCTGTGTATTTTGAAAGAGCGGCATGCTCTAGCAATAAAAAGCTACTTTTGTGGTTACTTTTGGTCCCCAGTAGAAATGGGAGTCGTTTTCAGACAGCATGGGAGACACATGGGTCCTTTGGAGTCCTCTTGTCTGCCTCTGAGGGTGCAATGAGGGCGTGAATCACTTTGGGAGGTGTCCAGACACACAGGTAGGCTTGCTACGGAGCAGAGCTTCACCCTTGGGGTGTGCTCCTTGTCATCATGAGCCATGTCTTATCGAATGAATCACATTTCATATGCAAGCATGTTCTCGCTTTCACTGTGCTGTTGTTTTGGATCAGAGAAGCCTCGACAAGGCTTCAACTTGATAGCCATGAATAATTTCGTTCTACTTAATAACGTGTGGGCTTGAGGAGGAGCCAGCATTGGATTAGAAGGAGGGAGAATGGACGTGTGAATTAGGGAAACGTCTCTCTTCCTTTGGAGCATGCATGGGTTCAAAGCCCACCTCATACTACTATGTATTTGGCTGGACACTACCAGTTGTATGAGAAGCGTGTGTGTGTGTGTGTCTGTGTCTGTGTGTGTATGTGTGTTGGTGGGTGTGTGTGTGGGTGGGTGTGGGAGTGGGTGTGTGTGGGTGCAGATGTGTGTGGGCGGGTGTGGGTGTGTCAGTGTTTGTGTCTCCAGACCTGAGCAGCAGACGCTTCTTCCTCTGGTAGCATGTTACTCAGAACCTTGGATAAGCCCCAGTCCTAGAGAAAACGCAATACATGTATGTTTGAAGACATTGATGGTGATGATTGGTGAGAGCGTGGTGATGGACACCAGCTCATTTCACATGTACCACTGAGGCCTGCTGAGCTTTGCTCAAGAGGGCTCTTGACTCCTACTTTGTAGCAGGAGCTCCTAAGTGAATCAAGCCTTTTCAAGAGTTTCAGGTAGAAAGGCAAGATATCTGAGGTTGGACCCAATGTTCCAATCTGAACCGGGCAAATTCTCATTAGAGACAAGGGACCAAAGATGGTGCCGATGGAATCTAATGTCTTTTGATGTT
>NW_022449126.1:0-1688 GCF_009761245.1 Sapajus apella | reverse complement strand
TGGAGAATTTGGAAACAGATATTTCCAGACATATACAGGCATATGAGAACCAGCAGGAAGACTGCGTTTAAAACACATGAGAAACGTCTATTTCAAACTTCTCTGCTTTTTGTTCTTTCAACTTAAAATGCTGCACGTATGTTTAGCTTCAGCGAGTTTGAAACACGTTTCTTTTAAAACCTGCGTTTGGATATTCCAGAGCGACAGGTACTAAAGGCAGTAGTGAGGAATATCTTGCTCTAAAACAAAAACGCAGCTAGCTAGCAGAATGGTTGTCAAGCTGTAAAATCATCTTATGGAGTTAAACTGATGCGTGAGTGCAGACGTTGTGAAATCTTTTGTTTGGGGAATCTGGAAACAGATATTTCCAAACTTACCAAGGCATTTCAAACCTAGCAGTAAGACTGCATTTAAAACACAGAAGAAAAGTCTAGTTCGAACTGCTCTGCTTTGTGTTCGTTCACCTTAGGAAGTGGCATCTATGTTTAGATTCAGCGAGATGGAAACACGTTTTTGTAAATGCTGCTTTTGGATATTCCAGAGTGAAAGAGACTATAGGCTGTAATGAGAAATATCTTGCTCTGAAGAAAAAACGCAGCTACCTAGCAGAATGGTTGTTAAGCTGTAGAATCAACTTACAGAGTTAAACTGATGTGTGTGTGCAACAGTTCAGAAATCTTTTCTTTGGAGAATCTGGAAACAGATATTTCCAGCCATACACATGCATATAAGAACTAGCAGTAACATTCCATTTAAAACACAGGAGAAACGTCCAGTACAAACAACTCTGCCTTGTGTTCGTTCACCTTAGGAAGTGGCATCTATGTTTAGAATCAGCGAGTTGGAGACACGTTTCTTCTATAAACTGTGGTTGGATATTCCAGAGTGACTGAGACTATAGGCTGTAATGAGAAATATCTTGCTCTAAAACAAAACTGCAGCTGTCTAGAAGAATGGTTGTCAAGCTGGACAATCAACTTACAGAGTTAAACTGATGTGTGTGTGCAACAGTTCAGAAATCTTTTCTTTGGAGAATCTGGAAACAGATATTTCCAGCCATATAAATGTATAGAAGAAGTAGCAGTAAGACAGGGTTTAAAACATTGGAGAAACGTCTAGTTCAAGGTGCTCTGCTTTGCGTTCGTTCACCTTAGGAAGTTGCATCTGCTTTTAGAATCAGGCAGTTAGAAACACGTTTCTTGTAAAAGCTGCATTTGGATATTCCAAAGTGAATGAGACTGTAGGCTGTAATCAGAAATATCTTGCTCTAAAAGAAAAACGCAGCTTTCTAGCAGAATGCTTGTCAAGATGTACAATCAACATATAGACTTCAACTGATGTGTGTGCAGCAGGTCAGCAATCCTTTCTTTGGAGATTCTGGAAACAGATATTTCCAGCCATACACAGGCATATAACAACTAGCAGTTAGACTGCGTTTAAAACACAGGAGAAACGTGTATTGCAAACTGCTCTGCTTTGTGTTCGCTCACCTTAGGAAGTTGCATTTTTATATAGATTCAGCGAGTTGGAAACACTTTTCTGCTAAAATCTGCGTTTGGATATTCCAGAGTGACTGAGACTATAGGCTTTAATGAGAAATATATTGATCTAAACCGAAAACGCAGCAATCTAGCAGAATGATTGTTAACCTGTAGAATGAACTTAAAGAGTTAAAGTGATGTGTGTGT
>NW_022449125.1:0-1688 GCF_009761245.1 Sapajus apella | reverse complement strand
TGTGACTGTGTGACCAACAAGGTGTGTGCTGTGTGTGTGTGTACACGGGTGTGAGTGTAAGAATGGCACCCAGTCCCGGGCTAGAACAGAAGCAGCTGGGGAAGGAGCGTGGGGGCCGTGGGCCATCTGATGTTTTTCCTCCACCTCACCGACCCTGGCCCACCCTACACGGTCTACACAGATGTGGCAGGGGTGGCTGCAGGGGCAGAGATGGGAGTGGCTGAAGCCTGCTTCACTCCCAAAGATTTCTAAGGAAAAGCATTCTACTGCACCCTTTGGCTTGGCCCTGTTGACCCATGGCCTCTTTCAAGGATGTTCACTCTGATTCCCAGGGTGCCCTGTTTCCACTGGCCACATTCTCTATGGAAGAACAGTGGCATCTGTTTTTGTTTCCAAATGGCTCAAGGGTGGGGCTGTGAGTCTAGCACCCATATAACCAAAATAAGGGAGGGATTTGGGCTTGCCCTAGGACGTGCTCATGTCCAATGTAGATGGGTAGAGGCAAGCAGCATGGTATTGGGTAAGAGCACTGCACTGGGAGTCCAGAGATGCTGCCTCACCCAGGGCCTTTAAGCAAATCCCTTTCCCTCCCACAGCCTCAGCATCTCTCCTATCAAATGATGATGTTCTTCCTTTCTCCCAGGGTGGTTATGAAGGTGGAGGGAGACAGTGGCCATAGGGATGCTGTGTTAACAGCAGATGTGGCCATATGAGCACTTTGCTAACTGCCAACGTGAGTTCAGACGCTTCAGAGTTTTTGGCGCCCAGGTCTATGATCAGGTGTGACACATGGGATGTAAGGTTTGATGCCTGCTCTGACTCCAGTGTTGGTAACACACGTGAAATGTTTCTCAAATCATGGCCCTGCCTTGGGGAGAAGAGCAGTCTGGGAGAGTGTCTTCAAGGCAGCCTGACTTGTGTGTGGTCTGGGGCATGACGCATGGAGGACAGCCACTGGCCAAAGCAGGGAACAGAGACAGAATGAGGAAGAGCTCTCTGGGGAGGGTGAGGCCTAGGGTGAACCTTCAAAGTCCAGAGTTTGACTTGGGCTCAATCCTGTAGGGAGTAGGGAGCCGTGGAAGGTTTGTAGGTGGAGAAATGACAGCTGGACATTAGGGAGCAATTCCTGTGTCCATGAGCAACATGGGTGGTCCTCTGAGCATGCCAGGCATGCGTGGGCAGTCAGCTGGTGCAAATGCGTCTGTGTGCGGGCGAGCTTCTGTGTTGTGACTCTGCCTTTGCGTGTGCTTCAGTGTGCCGAGTAGCTGCACGCCCCAGACCTGTGTGCATGTGCCGGCCAGTGAGGGAGCTGGGCACCAGGAGGTGGAGGGGAAGGAGGTGTGTTGTTTGTGGTGTTTGTGGGCATGTGTGTTAGCATGTACATGGGGATCATGGGGCCTCACAGCATGTGTGTGCACAGCTGGATGTTTGCATGTGTCCCCTCCAGGCCCGCCCCAGCCATGCGTGGGAGCTGTCTTGTTGGTTTCATGCTGTCGTTCAGAATCACTCTCAGTGACCTCTGAGAAGCAATACCCACGGTGGGCACCCGCCTTGCCGCCTGCTGCATGAATGTTGTGCCTGCCCCGCTGCACCAGCTCCACACAGGGGACAAACCTGGGACCTAAGAGCCAGACTCCCCATCCCTCCCTTCTGGAGCTGCAGACTTTCTCTGTCCTCTTTCTGTCCTC
>NW_022449124.1:0-1688 GCF_009761245.1 Sapajus apella | reverse complement strand
TCCCATTCACTCAGGAATATCCAAACGCACCTCCTACAAGAAACGTGTTTCTAACTCGCTGAATCTAAACATAGACGCAACTTCCTACGGTGAAACAAATACAGCATTGTAGTTTGAAAGAGACGTTTCTCCTGTGGTTTAGACCCCATCTTACCGCTAATTCTTTTTAGCCTGTATATGGCTTGAAATATCTCATTCCAGATTCTCCGAAGAAAGGGTTACTCAACTGCTACATTCACCCAATAGTTTAACTCTGTAAGTTTAATATACACCTTGACAATCATTCTGCTACTTAGCTCCGTTTTTGTTTTAGAGCCAGATTTTTCTCATTCCACCGTATACTCCCTTTCACTCAAGAATATCAAAACGCAGCTTTTAGAAGAAACGAGTTTCTAACTCGCCTAATCGGAACAAAAATGCAACTTCCTAACGTCAACGAACACACAGCAGAGCAGTTTGAAAGAGTCGTTTCTCCTGTGGTTTTGACACGATCTTAAAGCTAATTCTTACGGGCCTCTATATGGCTGGAAATATCTCTTTCCATATTCTCCAAAGAAAGGGTTTCTGAACTGTTACACTCACACATCTGTTTACTTCTATAAGTGGAATATACACCTTGAGAATCATTCTGCTACATGGCTCCGTTTTTAGTTTAGAACCGGATGTTTGTTATTACACCCTATACTCCCTTTCACTCAGGAATATCCAAACGCAGCTTTTAGATCAAACGTGTTTCTAACTCGCTGAATCGTAACATATTTGCAACTTCCTAAGGTCAACGAACACACAGCAGAGCAGTTTGGAATACTCGTTTCCCCTGTGGTTTAGACGAGATCTTAAAGCGAATTTTTATGAGCCTGTATATGGCTAGAAATATCTCTTTCCAGATTCTGGAAAGAAAGTGTTTCTGAACTGTTACATTCACACATCTGTTTACCTCTGTAAGTTGAATACACACCTTGACAATCATTCTGATACGTAGCTCCGTTTTTGTTGTAGAGCCAGATATTTCTCATTACTCCCTATACTCCCATTCACTCAGGAATATCCAAAGCCGCTTTTAGAAGAAACGTGTTTCTAACTCGCTAAATCGAAACATAGATGGAACTTCCTAAGGTCAACGAACACACAGCAGAGCAGTTTCAAAGAGACGTTTCTCCTGTGGTTTAGACGCGATGTTAAAGCTAATTCGTGTGAGCCTACATAAGGCCGGAAATGTCTCTTTCCAGATTCTCGAAAGAAGGTGTTTCTGATCTGCTACATTCACACATCTGTTTAACTCTGTAAGTTAAATATAGACCTTGACAATCATTCTGCTACACAGCTCCGTTTTTGTTTTTGAGCCAGATATTTCTGATTACACCCTATACTACCATTCACTCAAGAATATTGACACGCAGCTTTTAGAAGAAACGAGTTTCTAACTCGCCTAATCGAAATATAGATGCAAATTCCTAACGTCAACGAACACGCAGCAGAGAAGTTTGAAAGAGACGTTTCTCCTGTGGTTTAGACGCGGTCTTAAAGCTAATTCTTATGAGCCTGTATATGGCTGGAAATATCTCTTTGCAGATTCTCGAAACAAAGTGTTTCTGAACTGCTACATTCACAAGTGGGTTTATCTCTGAATGTTGAATATTCACCTTGACAATCATTCTGCTACATAGCTCCGTCTTTGTTTTAGAGCC
>NW_022449123.1:0-1688 GCF_009761245.1 Sapajus apella | reverse complement strand
TACAAATGTGAGGAATGTGGCAAAGCTTTTAACCAATCTGCAACACTTACTACACGTAAAAATTTCATAGTGGAGAGAAGGCCTACAAATATGAAGAATGTGGAATAGTCTTTAACAAGTCCTCCAATATTACTATATGTATGATAATTGATAATGGATAGGAACCATAAAGTGTGAAGAATGGGGTAAAGCCCTTAATTAATCCTCAATTCTTAACAGACATAAGATGATTTCTACTGGAGAGAAACTCTACAAACCCAACGGTTGTAATAATGCTTGTGACAACACCTCAAACATTTTCAAATATAAAAGAAATTGTGCTGGTGGGAAATCACGGAAATGTCAATAATGTGAGAAAGTCTTTAAATGTTTGACACACTTGATTGTAGGTAAGGTAGTTCATGCTAGAGAAAACTTCTACAAGTATGAAGGATGTGGCAAAACTTTTCAAGAACGCTCTCACCTTCTTGCACAGGAAAGCCTTTATACTTGAGAAAAAAGATGTACAAATACAAAGAAAGTAGAAAGGTGGTTAATATCTGCTCACAATCTTACTCTACATCAGAGAGTTTATACTTAATAAAAGCTTGAAAGGTGCAGTTTTTTCGAAAGATTCTTCAGATAATAGAAGCCTTTAAAGTATTCAAGAGGATTTATTTGGAAGACAAACATTACAAACATAAAGAGGGTGGTAGTAAATTTACTGGCAACACAGATCTTCTACTCAATTTGTGTTAGAGGCAAGCTGAACCAATTGCTGAAATTTTGTTCAATATCAGAAAATTTATGTAGAAGAAACACCCTGCAAATGAAATAAATTTGAGGAAAAAATGACAGCTTAGAAAGCTTCAGAGAGTCATAAAAATATATATGAATAAAAGTAAAACCTGAGAGAGTTCATATTAAATATATTTTTGCACATACGGTAAATAGAAAAAATATTTAATTCAAAAGTAAGTTATGTAAATATCAGAGAATTTACATTAGACAATAAATAATGAAAACAAAATTAAAAAAAAAAACCCAAGTCAAAAGGTCACATCCTGCATTTGCCTTATGAGTCGTCCACTTGGCACTCTGCCATGCGTACTTTCCTTCTTTTTGTTCCTGATCCATAATTTTTGAATACACTTTGACTGCCGCTCTGAATCTTGCCTCGGTCCCTCCTGCTTTATGGCCCTCGGTGGAGCTGTTTCTTCCGAGGAGGCAAGAATCGTGGTTTCTGCAGACTCCCACCCATATCTGTTCATTTCCCCGTAACAGGTAACAGGTAGGAGAAATGAGGAACCTCGCCTAGGTGCCGGTCCAGAAATATGTCACAATACCATATTAGGGGAGCGCCCAAAAAAGGGTCATCACCTAGGTGAAGTGCTGAGAATTATATCCCAGCAACTCCTGTGGGTAGGACAAAGGAAGGAGGGAACAGTGAAAGAACCTAGCACCTAGAAGCCGTGCTCAGCTACATGTCACGATCAGCCCAGTGGGAAAAGCCAAGGCCTTAGATCAGAGGCGCATCAGGCAGGTACTGAGTCACGTGATATGTCACAGTCTCCTCCGTGGAGGCTTCCCAGGAAGAAAAGGAGACACGCATGATCTAGCAGAAGAGACCAAAAGGATGGAACGATGATTCCCGCGGGCAAGACTCCAGGCAATAAAATCACAGCTCCTGTGTGCTGGGCTCTTTGTTT
>NW_022449122.1:709-1688 GCF_009761245.1 Sapajus apella | reverse complement strand
TAGAAGAACTAGAAGTAAGAATGCCTTTAAAACAGAGGAGAAACGTCGAGTTCAAACTGCTCTGCTTTCTTCTCTTACACCTTAGGAAGTTGCATCTATGTTTAGATTCATCGAGTTAGAATCACGTTTCTTTTTTTTTTTTTTTTCACACATCTGTTTATTTATTTTTTTTCCCATTTATTTATTTTATTGCATTTTAGGTTTTGGGGTACATGTGAAGAACATGCAAAATTGTTGCATAGGAACACACGTGGCAGTGTGATTCTCCAAAGAATCACGTTTCTTCTAAAAGCTGCGTTTGGATATTCCAGAGTGAATGAGACTGTAGGCTGTAATGAGAAATATCTTTCTCTAAAAAAAAAAACGCATCTATCTAGCAGAATGGTTGTCTAGCAGTGCAATCAACTTACAGAGTTAAACTGATGTCTGTGTGTAGCAGTTCAGAAATCCTTTAATTGGAGAATCTGGAAACAGACAGTTTCAGCTATATATAGGCATATAAGAAATAGAAGTAATACTGCATTTAAAACACAGAAGAAACGTCTATTTCGAACTGCTCTGCTTTCTGTTCGTTCACCTTAGGAAGTGGCATCTATGTTTAGATTCTGTGAGTTAGAAACACATTTCTTCTAAAAGCTGCGTTTGGATATTCCAGAGTGAATGAGACTGAAGGCTGTAATGAGAAATATCTTGCTATAAATCAAAACCGCAGCTATCTAGCAGTATGGTTGTCAAGCTGTACAATCACCTTACAGAGTTAAACTGATGTGTGTGTGCAGCAGTTCAGAAATCCTTTCTTTGTAGAATCTGGAAACAGATATTTCCAGATATACAGCCATATAAGACGTAGCAGTAAAACTGCATTTAAAACACAGGAGAAAAGTCTAGTTCAACCTCCTCTGCTTTGCGTTCGCTCACCTTAGAAAGTTGCTTCTAGGATTAGATTCAGCGAGTTAGAAAAACGTTTCTTCTAAAAGCT
>NW_022449122.1:0-609 GCF_009761245.1 Sapajus apella | reverse complement strand
CTAAAGGTTGTAATGAGAAATACGTTGTTATAAAACAAAAACGCAACCATATAGCAGAATGGTTGTCAAGCTGTACAATCAACTTACAGAGGTAAACTGATGAGTGTGTGAAACAGTTCGGATATCTTTTCTTTGGAGAATCTGGAAACAGATATTTCCAGCCATATACAGGCATGTAGGAACTAGCAGGAAGACTGCGTTTGAAACAGAGGAGAAACGTCTACTTTAAACTGCTCCGCTTTGTGTTCGTTCACCTTAGGAATTTGCATCTATGTTTAGATTCAGCGAGTTATAAACACGTTTCTTCTAAATGCTGCGTTTGGTTATTCCAGTGTGAAGGAGACTGTAGGCTGTAATCAGAAATAACTTGCTCTAAAACAAAAACGCAGCTATCTAGTAGAATGGTTGTCAAGCTGTACAATCAACTTACAGAGTTAAACTGATGTGTCTGTGCAGCAGTTCAGAAATCCTTTCTTTGGGGAATCTGGAAACAGATATTTCCAGTCATATACAGGCATATGAGAACTAGCAGTAAGACTGCGTTTAAAACACAGGAGAAAACTCTAGTTCAACTGCTCTGCTTTGTGTTCATTCACCTTACGAAGTTGC
>NW_022449121.1:0-1688 GCF_009761245.1 Sapajus apella | reverse complement strand
CCTGACCAACATGGCGAAACCTCCTCTGTACTAAAGATACAAAAATTAGCTGGTTGTGGTGGCGTGCACCTGTAATCCCAGCTACACAGGAGGCTAAGGCAGGAGAATTGCTTGAACTCAGGAGGTGGAGGTTGCAGTGAGCTGAGGCTACTTGCATTCCAGCCTGGGCACAGAGCAAGACTCCGTCTCAAAAAAAAAAGTTCCCAATGTGTCATAGAGAGGGAACAATCAGGGTACCCAGGCCTACCTGGCCCAGGCTGGGCACCCAAAGGCTTCCTGGAGGAGGTGACTCCCAACATAGTCTCAAAGAACAATTAGGAATTTGTCCCCCAAATGTGAAAACTGCCAGGCAGAGGGCACAGCACAGGTAAAGCCAGGGAGGTGGGAAACAGTCATTGTCACGTGGGACTTGCATGTGAGGTCAACAGAGATTCTTCTGGGCCCTATGGGTGGTTCCCCTTATGGGCAATCTGTTTTGTTTGTTTTTTTGAGGAGATCTCATTCTGTCACCCAGGCTGGAGTGCAGTGGTATCATAGCTCACTGGATCCTCAACCTTCTGGGCTCAAGCAATCCTCCCCCCTCAGCCTCCAAGTAGCTAAGACCAGAGGTGTGTGGTTAATTTTTTTTTTTTTTGAGACAGAGTTTCACTCTTGTTACCCAGGCTGGAGTGCAATGGCGCGATCTTGGCTCACCGCAACCTCCGCCTCCTGTTCAGGCAATTCTTCTGCCTCAGCCTCCTGAGTAGCTGGGATTACAGGCATGTGCCACCATGCCCTGCTCATGTTTTGTATTTTTAGTAGAGATGGGGTTTCATCATGTTGAACCAGGTTGGTCTCGATCTCTTGACTTCGTGATCCACCCGCCTAGGCCTTCCAAAGTGCTGGGATTACAGGCTTGAGCCACCGCGCCTGGCAATTTTTAATTTTTTTTTTTTTGAGATGGTGTTTTGGGCCAGGCGTGGTGGCTCATGCTTGTAATCCCAGCACTTTGGGAGGCCGAGGCGGGTGGATCACGAGGTCAAGAGATCGAGACCATCCTGGTCAACATGGTGAAACCCATCTCTACTAAAAATACAAAAAATCAGCTGGGCATGGTGGCGCATGCCTGTAATCCCAGCTACTCAGGAGGCTGAGGCAGGAGAATTGCCTGAACCCAGGAGGCGGAGGTTGCGGTGAGCCGAGATCGCGCCATTGCACTCCAGCCTGGGCAACAAGAGCGAAACTCCGTCTCAAAAAAAAAAAAAAAAATAGAGATGGTGTTTTGCTCTTGTTGTCCAGGCTGGAGTGTAATGGTGCAATCTTAACTCACTGCACCCTCCGCCTCCTGGGTTCTAGTGATCCTCCTTCCTCAGCCTCCTGAGTAGCTGGGACTACAGGCATGTGTCACCAAGCCCAGTTAATTTTTATTGTTTTTAGTAGACATGGCATTTCTCCATGTTGGTCAGGCTGGTCTCGAACCCCTTACCTCAGGTGATCTTCCTGCCTCAGCCTCCCAAAGTGCTGGGATTACAGGCATGAGCCACTGCACCTGGCCTTTTTTTTTTTTTTTTTGAAAGAGAGTCTCATTCTGTCACCCAAGTAGCAAGATCTTGCTCACTGCAACCTGCACCCCCTGGCTTCCAGCAAATCTTGTGCCTCAACCTCCTGAGTAGCTGGGATTACAGGTTTGTATTAACACACCTAGGTAA
>NW_022449120.1:1298-1688 GCF_009761245.1 Sapajus apella | reverse complement strand
GATGCAACTTCCTAAGGTGAACGAACACAAAGCAGAGCAGTTTAAACTAGACTTTTACACTGTGCTTTAAACGCAGTCTTACTGCTTGTTCTTATATGCCTGCATAAGGCTGGAAATATCTGTTTGCAGATTCTCCAAAGAAAGGATTTCTGAACTGCTGCACACACACATGAGTTTAACACTGAAAGTTGATTGTACAGCTTGACAACCATTCTGGTAGAGAGCTGCATTTTTCTTTCAAATCAAGATATTTCACATTACACCCTACAGACTCCTTCTGTCTGGAATATCCAAACGTAGGTTCTAGAAGAAACGTGTTTCTAACTCGCTGAATCTAAAGATTGATGCAACTTCCTAAGGGGAGCGAACACAAAGCAGAGCACTTTGAAC
>NW_022449120.1:772-1198 GCF_009761245.1 Sapajus apella | reverse complement strand
ATATGACTGGAAATATCTTTTTCGAGATTCTCCAAAGAAATGATTTCTCATCTGTTCCTCAGACACATCAGTTTAACTCCGCAGCTTGATTGTGCAGCTTGAAAACCATCCTGCTAGATAGCTGCGTTTTTGTTTTAGAGCAGGATATTTCTCTTTACAGGCTATAAACACTTTCACTATGGAATATCCAAATGCGGCTTTTCGAAGAAACGTGTCTGTAACTCGCTGAATCTAAACATAGATTCAACTCACTAAGCTGAACAAACACAAAGCAGAGCAGTCTCAACTAGACGTTTCTCCTGTGTTTTAAATGTAGTCTAACGGCTAGTTCTTATATGCCTGTATATCGCTGGAAATGACAGTTTCGAGACTCTCCAAAGAAACGATTTCTCAACTGCGGCACACACACATCAGTTTAACTGTGTA
>NW_022449120.1:0-672 GCF_009761245.1 Sapajus apella | reverse complement strand
TACAGCCTGACAACCATTCTGCTAGATAGCTGCGTTTTTGTTTAAGAGCAAGATATTTCTCATTACAGCCTATACTCTGATTCTCTCTGGAATATCCAAACGCAGCTTTTTAAAGAAACCTGTTTCTAACTCTTTGAATCTAAACTTAGATGCAACTTCCTAACGGGAACGAACAGAAAGCAGAGCACTTTGAACTATATGTTTCTCCTGTGTTTTAACGCTGTCTTACTGCTAATTTTCAAATGCCTGGAAAAGGCTGGAAATATCTTTTTCCAGAATCTCCAAAGAAACGATTTCTCATCTGTTGCACACACACATCAGTTAAACTACGCAACTTGATTGTGCAGCTTGAAAACCAGCCTACTAGATAGCTGCGTTTTTGTTTTAGAGCAAAATATTTCTCTTTACAGGCTATAAACACATTCACTCAGGAATATCAAATGCAGCTTTTCGAAGAAACGTGTTTGTAACTCGCTGAATCTAAACATAGATTCAACTTCCTAAGCTGAACGAACACAAAGCAGAGCAGTTTCAACTAGACGTTTCCCCTGTGTTTTAATCGCAGTCTTACTGCTAGTTCTTATATGTCTGTATATGGCTGGAAATATCTGTTTCCAGATTCTCCAAGAAATTATTTCTGAACTGCTGCACACATACATCAGTTTAACTCTG